>NW_019481380.1:0-803 GCF_002814215.2 Seriola lalandi dorsalis | reverse complement strand
GCCACATATTGTGACAGACAGCTGGACACGCTTTTCTGTCAGATAAAAATCTCTGTCCACTCTTATTACAGCATGACTGAAAGGCCTCGTGGCCCTGACATAAACTGAAAATATCCCATTCTCACGTTTCACTGTAAACACAAGCGCACAATGTGATGCATAAGTTACTGTAAGTGTAGCACAAACCAGTTCTTTCCTCTTGTGCTTTTTAGGCTCCATCACAGAGTCAGTTGTAATGAATGTTATATTTTTGTGTGTCAGGCCTCTAAGCTCAGAATGAATGTTCATCTTTTAAAGGTTAGATCCCTCTAAACTGTTCTTCTCGTAAATGCCAGACTCTCAGTTTCTTTCTTTCTTTCTTTCTTTCTTTCTTTCTTTCTTTCTTTCTTCCTTTCTCTCTCTCTCTCTCTCTCTCTCGTGGTACAGTTGGAGGACAGTAAACTCACTGGGCTTCATTGTTCTATTTCTGTAGTTGATCATTACTACACAGCTTCATTTTAGCATTTCATTGAGGTTTAAAAAAATAATAGGTCACTTCTAAAGTTTCTTTTCTGCCTGTTGCCTTAGGGCGCTTTAGTGACTGTGCATCTCAGCTGCATACATTATAGACTATACCCTGCACTTCAAACATCTTTTTCTCTTGGTCTCTCTCTACATTATGTATCTCTGGCCTCGCTTTACCACTGAGGATGAACGGCTGTGCCAGAGTGCTGTGGCCTCCAGAGTATTGCACAGTTGGACAGAAATGAGCAGGCCAGGGAGACATTTAGTGGTCTGACACTGATGTAGGAGACACACTGTAC
>NW_019481379.1:0-803 GCF_002814215.2 Seriola lalandi dorsalis | reverse complement strand
ATTCAACACTTTGGTAAAATATATTCAACATGTTAATATATTCAGTTACTCAGTCCAAGGAAGTTAAAGGCTGAACTGTCAGGATGACGCACTCCTTCGCACTCCGCGAACGTAACCAGGAAGTGGATAGGGGTTTTGTTTTGTGAAACATAATGTGCACAAATTAATCTTGATTATCTTGTTAAATTAAATTAAATTGCCCTGATGGACATGTGCACAAACACTGCTAGAAATATGAAAACAACAAAGGCTCCTTTTGTTGATTCAATTGTGTTTTAATGTCCATGTCAGTCAGTCAGTCAGTCAGTCAGTCAGTCAGTCAGTCAGTCAGTCAGCAGGTTGTTTCAGACCCGTCAGGTTCTGTAAATGTGGAACAGTTCGACGATGTGTTGACATAAGAGAAGAACTTGTGATGCTGCGTCTCGTCTGTTTCCACTTCTCATGCTGCTGCTGTACCTGTCGTCTTCCTCTGTGGTTTTCTGTTACTCCCCCGCTGCTGCATCGACCCGCTCCCCCCCACACAGATCAATAAAGTTTATTCCAACGTAGTCTAATCTAGGTTGAGTGCTGTTTAGTTTCCTGTGTGCCGTCATTGGTTCTGATGATTGCTGGCTTACTGTTTTTATTTTTTTTTCTCCAGTGTTTCCTGTCCAGGCGATGGCTCAGCAGGCAACGGCGGGGCGGCGCTACCTGCGGGTGTTCGTCAGCGGCTTCTTCGTCGCCGTCCCCATCACGGTCACCGTCCTCGATCGATTGGCCTACGTGGCGCGAGTGGAGGGAGCGTCGATGCAGGTGAGACGCCG
>NW_019481378.1:0-957 GCF_002814215.2 Seriola lalandi dorsalis | reverse complement strand
CGGTTTCCTTCTTTACTTCCTTTCCACCTTTTATCGCTCTATTTTTCCTCTCTACTCATGTATCACCTGTTCTCTCTCTCTCTCCCTCTCCTGTACCGGTCCTGCTCGATGAACTGTTTCCTCTCTTTTCTGCTAGATAGGACAGGATCAATACACACACACACACACACACACACACACACACACACACACACACACACACACACACACACACACCATCTCCTACACAGCCGTCATTATCATAACCAACTCCTGAATTATCGTTAACTCTTAACATGCTAACTACACGTTTTATCGTCCGGGTTACATGCTTCATGACGGCGACACGGGAGACGCTCAATTTACATGCATGTCACCACAACAACACTACAAGTGCAGATCTGAGGAGACAGGCGGGATCAAAGGACTCATCAGGCTGACTGGGAGCCCGGATCAGCCCATCGACCGACCTCGGCGACATCCTGTTACCATAGCAATTATCGGGACCCCCTAAGACGCAGAGAAGAGGGGTGTCAAAGGTCATCGCACTATCTTTCTGCCATTTACAGGTCACGAGGAGAGAGGGAGAAAGATGGGGGAAAGGGACACAGACACAAAGACATGAGACGGCCATCTTTGAAGTCCGTTTACAAAGAAGAGATTTCTCCTCGTTCTCGATCCCTCTGGGCCATCTCAACCTGCAATAATCCCCCTCTTCTTCTGCTCTGTCTCTCAGGACGGCCTCATATCAAACCTCAGGATCTGTCTGTCTGCCTCTCAACCTGTCTCTCTGGTGCTACACTCGGATCAGATCGGCTATTTTTGTTCCGGACTTCAATTACGGTTTGTGTTTTCAAGCCCGGCGAGCGCTTTGTGTTCAGGAGTTTCTTTTCCCATAATTTACTGATTAACGGAGGATTATTATCATAGTTTTGGCCATCACTCTTACCAGTAATAACACTGTACTCACCAAGTTAG
>NW_019481377.1:0-804 GCF_002814215.2 Seriola lalandi dorsalis | reverse complement strand
CAGTTTGGGCAAACCTTAAACTTTCATCCTGTAATATGTATGAGTGACACCTTGTCCCTTTTTTGCTGACCTATGGACACACAGAATTGCATAGCTGTTTCTGTAAGGTCTGTATTGAACAATACCAATATTCTACACGAGAGCTGTGCCTATTGCATGTGCTAATAGGGATGCACCCATCTGATGTTTTCTCACCTTAGCAAAACTGAGGATTTTTGGCTGATACAGAGTACCAATCCAATACAAGCACTTTTTATGAATCAATTCAAAATCTTCATCCCTTCAGTATTTATAATTGATTGATAGACGTTCATACAACATCATGCGTTGTAGTCTTGTGTAAATTTTAAACACCAAACAACTTTACTTAGGTTTTCCTTTTGTTTTCCTCACAAATCAACAACCTTTTACAATACATTAGTTACATATAGAATATATGTATGGTACATATGTTTTTGTGACTGATTTTGCTTTGCTGTTTAATTCAGTTGAACTAAAGACTGGTGTAGGCACAATAAGAGCTTTCTCTCTTGGGCTGTAGGGGTGCACGGTCATCCCCTAAATATGTTGATTTAGTGCTGGAGACTACACAGGAACATGAGGTTGGTGAAGCTGGAAAATGAGAAACACAACACACACTCCCAAAAAGTGACTGTAAGCTTTATAGGTTGGCTGATTTAATGCCGACTGGCTGTTCAGTAGTGTCTTCTTTGTTCTATAGCTTTTCTAAAGCTTTCAATTGTTTCCCTCCTCGGGTTTTGCTGTGGAATACTGTCCAAGGCCAAGTTGAGTGAGACGACAAGG
>NW_019481376.1:0-804 GCF_002814215.2 Seriola lalandi dorsalis | reverse complement strand
TACAAAAAGCAAAAAAAAAAAAAAAAAAAGAAAGGATAGCAAAAATACTTCATTTTACCATTATTCTGTGACATAAAAGAGGCCAGTGCAACACAATTGAACTTAACAGAACAAACTGACCTTTCAAACTGAAACATGGGTGAAACACGGCTGATCATGCCATTCAGACACACGAGTGGATAGAATAAGAATAATAAACTACAATTACAAAACATGTGAGTATAGCACTATATGATATTAACTGAGGAAAAATACTGAAACAAATTGTCAAAGAAGTAATAACAAAAATCTAACTAGACAACACTGCCTCTCCTCATGATAATGAGCAGTCCAATTAGTGATCAACACCATTTAAGCAGGTCTGATGGAGCTGAGACGCCAGGCAACTCCAGCAGCAACACGCAGGAACTGGCAACTCAAAGAAAACTGAATTAATTAACGAAGAAAGGGAACTAAATGTTTGCACCTCAAATAGATAACTGTACTGTTAAATATTACTAGTGAAACTGTGTGTTTTATCAAACCAAAACCTATTTGTTATCTCTTATTGTGAATCATGAGTGTCATGCTAAGAAAGAAAGACTGCTAAACTAAGGAAATCAAACAAATGAAAGTTTACAACAACATAACCGAACAAGTAGATAATTTCTGATCCTAAATCTCACTCAAATCTAAAACCAGATAGTCACAATGGACTGGTGCTGCGCCTCATGTCCAAACAACCAATCAGAATATGACATGAAACACACTGGCCATTCTAACGTTTGGCAAGTACCATTTTTAAATACACTTTATGGAAAAAAA
>NW_019481375.1:0-804 GCF_002814215.2 Seriola lalandi dorsalis | reverse complement strand
TCCTGCTCTTCTTCCTCCTCCTGCTCTTCCTCCTCCTCCTCCTCCCTGAGTCTTTGATGATCAGCTCGACTGTTGAACCAGCGTGGAAACAAGCCGCTGGGTTGATCAGTGTTGTTGTGATGAGGGTGACTGAGTGTCGACGGCGGTGAGAGTTAAACGGCTCCATCTGTTTGTGCAGACGTGGCGTCCGTTCTGTAACCAGTATGAAGGACTCGTGGAAGATTTCAACTACGGCACTCTGCTGCGTCTGGACTGTGAGAAGGATTACACAGAGGAGAACACTATATTTGGTCAGTTACACACTGGAAAACACATTATTATTATTATTTTAATATATTTGTATATATTATGATTAATCTCCGTTTCATCTCTGGTTTCAGCCACCAGAGTTCAGTTCTTTGCCATCGAGATCGCCCGCAACAGAGAAGGTTTCAACAACGCTGTGTACAAGGCCAAAAGTGGAAAGAGCTAGCCTCCAAATGAACCAGTAAGGAACCAGTAATGAACCCATCCAGCCCCACGTACCATCACCAGACGAGTCCAGGAAACAGATGAACTGTGGAAGCTCGGCGTCTCCTGAGGATTCATCTTTTTATTCTAATTTAACGAGTCGTTTTTTAAGTTTAATGAAAACTTCCAGTCATGTTTATTTTTTGGTTGAATCCTGAACGTTCCTTCAGTCTCAGCTTTGTATTTACTGTAAAGTTGTTTTTTCGTGCCAATCATCAGAGTTCTTGTTTATTTTCTAAAAAACACTGAAGTTGCATTTGTTGCCTGAAACGGAGGAAACGTCAAATAAAAGTC
>NW_019481374.1:0-2643 GCF_002814215.2 Seriola lalandi dorsalis | reverse complement strand
CTATCTATCTATCTATCTATCTATCTATCTATCTATCTATCTATCTATCTATCTATCTATCTATCTATTTTTCCTAATTGATCACTGACCATCTTTTTCCTTTTTTTGTCCTTCTCCTTCCATTTGATTCTTTGTTTCTGATGTTTGCAATTTATTTCACAGGCTATTATTCAGTCTTTCACAGAACCATGATTACATTGGCAGATCGTCATTGAAATTCAGTCACCTAAGTGCCCGGAAAAAGGAAAATACATACATACAAATACAAGTCATTTCTGACAAAGGCAAACCTGAACAAAACCTATCCGTATTTATAAGGGATGTGGAAAGTTTGAACAAAATGAGCATTTTATCCTTCCTCTTCAGAAATATATATCACCACATTTGGAATTAAGCATTTTAACCATACAGTCACAATATTAATCGTACCATGAAAGAATTAAATTTTCCTCCACTGACACAATGTAATTCTTGACCCCAGTATTAAAACTTTCCATAAGCTCAAACCCTAACGTAAACCCTTTTTCAAACTGAGGTTCAACAGAAATGCACTAACCTTTAAAAACATCCTCACTTCCCCAACTGTCTGTAAAGCTAAGACTCACAGATAGAAGTACACATTCCCCCTCTTTCTCATGCTCACCCACACACTTTGCTCAGACTAGTTTAGACACACAGAGTGTATTTCAGATTTTGGCAACTTTGTTGATTTCCCCTGGGCTTCAGACAACATATGCCTGATTTGATATGTGACAGGGGGACAGAAACAAATCCGTCAAAGCAGAAGAGAGAGAGAGAGAGAGAGAAAGACATAGACATAGACACAAAAAAGTTATAGATACAGAGATGAAAATATTCAAGAGAGACTGGAGGAGAGAGACAAGCAGGCAGGCAGAGAGGGGAGAGAAAGGAGAGGAAAGGAAAGGAAAGGAAAGGAAAGGAAAGGAAAGGAAAGGAAAGGAAAGGAAAGGAAAGGAAAGGAAAAGAAAGGAAAAGAAAGGAGAGGTAAGAAGAGATTACTGTTGTTACTTTATTTATTATACACATATAGCAAAAAGTCATGTTCAGACATCCCATTCTATTCATTCTCATTCATTCAGGACTGATTCATTGAAGCAAACTATAGCTCAGAGAAGGTCACTGTGAGAAGGACAGGGGAGTTGAAAGAAGAAGAAGTGATGGAACCGAACAAAAAGCTCTGACCTAATGGAGAAAAATGACGGTTGAAATCTGTTATAATGAATACTGTAATATTTCTTTTTCATATGACAGTTTCATTTTTTAAGCATGCTAACTTCAGCAATGCGTATTGACCTTCAGGGCCTGTTCAAACTCACTCCATCATGGTTTGTCAACGAGAAAATGTACTCCTTGAAAAATGTGTCAAAAGAAATCAGGAAGAATTGTTTTCTAGCAGAGAGAAAAATATGCAGCATATGGACTTGTTGCAAAAAACATCACTAGGAGAAACAGCTGTACTTTAAGATTTCTATGTTTAGTCAAGTCCTGCGGCGGCTCTGGAAAGGAGTCATAGCCCTTCACTTTCTGCACACTTTATTTTGTATGTAAATTTTATTTCAAGTGGATAAAATTGTCATTTTTACCAGGGCAAGAATATAAAACCTTTTTTTTTTTCTAAAAGCACCATGTTCCCAGGAGCACAGTGACCTAAATAATTGTAAAATGGAAGCTTGAAACCTCCAGGATTCTTCCTAGAGTTGGTCGTATGGCCTAACTCAGTAACCTGGCAAGAAGGACCTGTGTCAGAGAAGTGACCAAGAACTTAATGGTCACTCTAAGAGAGTAGAGAGCACTTCAGTCAGGCCATCACGGTGGAGAAGTTAGTCTATAATCTAAGATGCATCTCTCCGAAATGTGAAAAGCTGGTGTGTTTATGGGAGAAGGGTCTCTGTTTCATATCAATTTGATAGTTTGATGGTGGGAAGAGTAAGAGAGTGTCAATTTTTGGTCCATAACTCTGCTCGTCCTTACAATGAACTTCTTTAATGGCTTGTGACTGATGCCAGACCAGGTGTGTCCGCTACATCAGACAGAAGCTTCTTTGAGTAAAAGGCACACGACAGTCCGCTTGGTGTTTGCCAAATGGCATTTAAAGGACTCTGAGAGCATGAGGGAAAAGATTCTCCGGTCTGATGAGACAAAAACTGAACCCTTTGGGCAGAAGTCCAAATGTATCTGGCAACCACTAGGCACTACTCATAGTACCATCCCTACAGTGAAGCCTGCTGGTGGCAGCATCATGCTATGGGGGAGGTTCTCAGTGGCAGGGACAGTGAGACTGGTCACAATTGAGGGAAGGATAAATGCAGAGAAATACAGAGAAGTCCTCAAGGAGAACCTGCTCCAGAGTGCATGTGACTACAGCGACGGTTCACCTTTCAGCATGACAATGACCCAGCATACTGCCAAGAAAACAATGGAGTGGCTTTAGGACAAGTATCTGACTGTTGTTGGGACTCAGTCATTCAATAGACCAAATGTTTCTTTGCTCCACTGGACAAAGGAATTCACACCCCACAGTTCCTCACGGTTCACACCTGGGGATGACCCTTCCCCCCCACGGACCCCACTGGCCAGCCAGTGTGGGCCAGCGTGTGACATGTGACCCCCAAGGGTGTCACC
>NW_019481373.1:0-804 GCF_002814215.2 Seriola lalandi dorsalis | reverse complement strand
AAATATATATCCATCCCAAAGCCTGTATAGGTATAGGCCAGTATATGTTAACATTATATCTGTAAATATAAAGATAGACATGTTATTTAAATTTAATAAGAAATTATTATGAAAATCATATACATAAAGATAGAATTTTGACAAGCATGTTGTTTTAATAAAGTTGCATTTTTACTATGAGTATTTCATGTATTTCATAAACTTATATCTTCATATATCCGGAGGATGTATGTCATTATAATATATCCTATTATAGGTGACACATATGGTAACATCATTATCATTCTTGATATAGGGACATATATGTCATAAGTCATAGTATACTAGGGCATAAAAAGTCATGTACAGTAAGGCATTAGAGTCACCAATTAACCTAGTTACCATTTATACTGTGGGAGGAAGCCGGAGGACAGAGAGAGAACCCACACAGAACCCACACAGAACCCACACAGGCACCGGAAGAACTCAAACTCCACACAGAAAGGCCCGGGGTTCAAACCCAGAACCTTCTCACCACAACACCACCATGCCGCCCCATGAATAAATCATAGTATATTTAAACAATATCACACTCGAGGTCGTGATGTTGTCCTGAATATCAGCACGGCTGTGATTGACTTCGGTAATCGGCATTGCTGCCTCGTACCTGTGACCGAATCACAGCCGTCACATTCTATCGCTTTTATACAACAGTTCTACAAGCGCCACATTAGTTAAATAGGCAACAACATATTATGATTTGTTTGTCTATTTCATCATTTATTTGGCTACGCGCAACTCGACTGTTGCTAGCATCACATAAAC
>NW_019481372.1:0-804 GCF_002814215.2 Seriola lalandi dorsalis | reverse complement strand
ATGGTAAATTGATACTATCCCACATGTGTGTGTGTGTGTGTGTGTGTGTGTGTGTGTGTGTGTGTGCCTGTGTGTATCACGTGCATTTTGAGTGTATGCAAAGTTCTTTAAACCTGTCCCCTTTAGTGCTTGCCTCTTTCATGGAGAGTTAAGGGGGGAGGGATATATTATACTCCAGCTTTATGAATAGGCCTGAGTTTTTTCTCACACTAAAAGATCGTGTCTCTTCAGAGAGTGGGGACAGTCTCCAACAATAGCTCATTGTACACACCAGCAGCTACTTTTTCAGTAGCTGCTCTGGCATAATCAGGTTGTGTTCTCTTGAAAACATTTCCCTCTGCACACTCATTTACTCGCTTGAAATATCTAAATATAATAACTATCTTTAGTTCTTTTACTTTCACTTCTTTTCTACTTCACACTCTTTCAATCAGTCATTACCTCAATAGAAAAGTGCTCCTCCCTGAAATGTAGGACAAAGTCAAAGTTCTGGACTGAGGTCAGTTTCAGTTTACCCACAAATGCCATGGCCTTTGGACCAGTGTTGAAAGTTAGAATAGGAAAGTTAGAACTGGTTGTACACAGACAGGAATGAGGTTTATCATTGCTGTTGTGACTGCGGCCAGCATGAATCGCCTGGTGAACATAGCAGTGTCGGGAAAGAGCAAAAACAAAGCAAACAGGATACATGGAAGGATGAAGGATTGTTTGTGGCAGTGGAAAACACATTTGGTGCCAAAGTGAAGTGAAGTTAGTCCCCATACGCCATCAAAGAAAATCTCCTGGCAGACTGTTTTCCTGCAA
>NW_019481371.1:0-804 GCF_002814215.2 Seriola lalandi dorsalis | reverse complement strand
GAGAGAGAAAGATTGCTCAGACTGTTGTTGGGAGAAATAGCTTGAAAACTTTCACTGTGATAACAGCAGCTTATATCTGGCCTGATTGTAGTCGCTAATATTAAGATATGAATACCTACATGCAGGAGGGAGAGCTGGTGAGAAAGTGGGGACGTATCTCAATAGATCAAACATAATTTAATATTACAGACGGGGTTGAGACGAGAGTAAAACAAACTGTAAGTACAGTGACATTTTCTATGGCCTAACAGTGAGGTTAACCCCTTTTTAGTTTATTGTCACAACAACAACTTGTTTTCTCGAGCGTAATTACTCCAACAAACCTCCGAGAAAACCTCTCGCCGTGTTTTTCCACCAGCAGGATCGAGGGAAATCTATATTACTGGAAATAGCCTGTGCGCATTCCTATTATCTTTAATGTCGAGGCGGTGAATTCCCAGAATGAAGGCTCTGTCAGGGCCGCCCGGCGGGGCGGAGTCAAACCCTGCAATTATTCCTGGAAAGCGGATAGGGAGAAGCTGCCGCGCGATTCCAGGGAGCGAGCGCCGGTTCAGCGAAGGCAGGAGCCGCCGGGTGAAACAGGGGGAAAGACATGGGTGACAAAACGTTTCACGAAATGAAAAAATACACAATGACGAGGCTCGGTTGGACTATAACGAGAATTAACAGTAAAAACAAGTCGCCTTCCCTCCAAAGACACTGCTAATAGCCGCACAGTTAGCTTGTCGCACAACAAACAACCAGCGGCAGTTGAAACGGAGTGGGAGTTGGTGCGGCCGGTGTGACGTCAGAGCCGCCGGTGCT
>NW_019481370.1:0-804 GCF_002814215.2 Seriola lalandi dorsalis | reverse complement strand
GCATAGACGTACAGACATAGACAGCCACAGCCTACAGAGACAAACACAAACACAGAGAAATACACACATACAAACATGCTGTACTACTCACTCAGCAACACAGCACTGCCAAAAACCCACACACTTAGAATGTTTAATGCCTGTGAACAACTTTCTAAACTTTCTTTTTATTCATAAATGGAATTTGAAATCACTGCCCTAATTTCTCTCTCCCTCATCTTTCCTCTTCTGGCTCACTCACTCACGTCTCTCCTCACACTTCCAGTTGAAATGGAGATTGTGTTTTCACAGCAATGCAGAAGCAGACCTCCTTAAAATTGGCTCCCTTAATAATTCAGGATTTGAAAAAAGCCGGAAATCTGAATGTCACTGCATGTGATTGTGTGTATGAGTGAGAGACGGCCTGTGAAAGAGAGAGAGAGGAGGAAAAGGGGGAAAAAGGAGGGGGGTAAGAGCAGGACGGAGCAGGGCTTGGGAATGAAAGAGAGGAAAAAAGAGCAAGACAAAGAGATAAGTAGAATTTAAAGAGGGGTAAGTGCTAATGTGCTTATGGGCTACTGAGACAGCGTGGAAGAATGTAGATGACAAAGAAATCTTGAGTATGTATATATATGTGTGTGTGTGTGTGTGTGTGTGTGTGTGTTTCTCCCTAGTTCCTCTGCCATGTGTCTGTCCACCTTCAGATCTTGTAACTGTTCCAAAATGCATATTTAAAAGCTTTAGATCAAACAGACAATCTTTATATTCATTTAATATTTAAATGAACACTTATCTACTTTCAGTCTTCATGTCTGTACAATAAAT
>NW_019481369.1:0-804 GCF_002814215.2 Seriola lalandi dorsalis | reverse complement strand
ACACAGCTGAACTGTGAAGTATAGACTGTGATACTGAACATTAACTTCTTATGGTTTATGGTGTGCTATGTGAGTGCTACGTCATCACTACAGTTTTTCTTGTACATTGTTTAATCCCACTCTTTCTCATCGTCTTCATTACCTCCCTCGCCTTCTCATCGCACGTGGTCTGACTCATCTAAGGCCTGTATCCTGAGACAGCTTAATAGCAATCATAATAACTAATATCTAGAAGGTGATGGAACAACTAATCACCATCAACAACACTAATTATCCTGCCCTGTCCAACAGTTGTTGTGGAGTAAAAGACATATTTAGGGTTCCCCTTGAGATATCATTATTCCCAGGAGGTGAGAGTTCTCATCACTAAAGCCTTTTCTTTCGTATGAGTGAAACATGAAATACAGTAACTTGTGTAGCTGTTCTATCACAGACTCACACTCTCTGCTGTCAGGCTGTTGAAGGTCAGAATCATTTTCTCTGACAGGGAGGATTTTTCTGCTCGTCATCTGTAACAGCTATAATCCATGGCTATTTGTCAGATGTTCTCCATGATTCATTTCTGCAATAAGGACGTAGGGAGCAGCTACGAACCTGTTTTCACTTGTCCTGAATTTATTACCATTGTGGCAAAACATGTTACACCTGCTTTCAGGGACAGCCTAACTCTGGACTCACTATAGTCACTATAATGTGACTCAACATTAAAGGTCCATGTTTTACACTTTTCAGTTTAAAGTGTTGATCCATAAGAATATATATTTGTCGGTGAGGGTCGGTGAGCAAATCAGAAGAGAGGAGGCT
>NW_019481368.1:0-804 GCF_002814215.2 Seriola lalandi dorsalis | reverse complement strand
GCACTGAAATAGTTGCATTGGCAGTCGACATGTTACAAAATGGCCCTCTGCTAACACTGCATCACTGGACCTCTGTAAAGACCCCTCCCCTGAGGGAGAGGTACGTTGAGCAGCAGGTCCAAGAAGAATCAGGATAGCTAGAGCTACAGACATGAAGGATAGAGACCAAGAACCCTTTAGAGAGACTGCAGAGATAGACCCATGTAACCTTGAAGGGGTTGTGAAAGGGCTAATATAAGCATGCCTCCTTACAAGTGAAACTAGCAAAAAAGAAATAAAAAGGCTCAGGTTAGAACCCTCGCCAGGAAATGGTCCACAGTGGTGCAGTCGATCTGTGACCCTATGGCTGAAGAAATATATATCGTGATAAGAGTCAGAACACAGGGTAAAAAATAACAGGGTGTCAAGGTGAAAAGCTTCCTCAAAGCCTTAGTAGAAGGTCTGTAGTACTTGCACACTCACATTAAACTACTCATACTAGTTGGCAAATAAAAACAGGTCACAGAATTAAGATAAATAGTAAGAGAGAAAATGAGGATGATTAATCAGAGTCAGAGTCAGAGCTAGACTCAGAAGAGTCAGAGGGAGAGAAGCCCTCCTAGATAGCAAAGGGATCCTTTAAGTCCCCTTCCACTTGTAGTAGGCCAAGTACCCCAGTTAGCACACATAGAGCTCCTAGACAGTAATTTCCATCCCCAAATCTCAGGACACCTGTCCCAAGGCAACAGGCAGCTCCCAGTTGAATTCCCTCACCAGTTAGATTAGTGCCATTCAATCCAACTTTAGCAAGAATAGCCAGACCTC
>NW_019481367.1:0-804 GCF_002814215.2 Seriola lalandi dorsalis | reverse complement strand
GGCAAATTGGGAAAGGAAGGCATAATGGCTTGGATATAGTTGCGAATTAGAAGGAATCTAAAGAAATGGGATTGTGCTAATTTAAATTTATTTCACAGTTGTTCAAAGGTGGGAAATATTCCATCTATAAAAAGGGTTTTCATATCGTCAATGCCATTCCTTTTCCAAACACCAAAAGACCCATCCATGATTGATGGAGGAAAGAGGTGATTGAGGTACACAGGGGCGAGTAGAGAGCCGTTTTGCCATCCATAGTTTTTCCTAATAGCAGACCATATTTTCAGAGAGTGTGTTACAACAGGATTGTTTTTGACAGATTGTAATGACAGAGGCGTTGGGGAAAACAAAAGAGCTGACAGCGAAGACAAATAACATGAGTTACGCTCCATTTGTATCCAGATTGGAATTTCTGCATGGTTATCACATTGAACCCAAAAAGAGAGAGCGTGTGTATTACAGGACCAATAGTAAGACTGGAAATGAGGCATGTGGTACGTATTCTTCACCAATGACACAGCAGTTCATTGGAACCCCTGTGAGCAGCCCCCTGCTCTCTCTCTCTCTCTCCCTCTCTCTCTCTCTCTCACACACACACACACACAGTGTCCTTTATTCAAACCTTTACCTGACACATGCTTATTGAAAGAGGAGTTTTTAAAGGACAAATCTGTCATTATAGCAAGATGTGCAGCAGACAGATGCAGCTGTCATGTAACGGTGAAAACATGGTATTAAATATGTTTCAATTACTTTTCAAATGATTTTGAACAACTCTCAAACAACATTTTACTCCTAAAAACGATA
>NW_019481366.1:0-804 GCF_002814215.2 Seriola lalandi dorsalis | reverse complement strand
TGTTGGGATATTGAACTGTTGGCAGTTGGTCTTAGACAGTACTATGTACCGAGGGAGTTCTCAAACATCGTCGGCATTGTTGTTTACCACGAGCAGAGCCTGCAGTCGCATGTGACATCATCCACGACACTGTTGTGAGAGTACAGACCAAGCACCCTGATGAATTTATTGCATTATTGGGGGATTTTAACCATGTCACTCTCACCTGTCTGGCTTCACACAGTATGTTGACTGTCCCACTAGGTAAAATAAGACACTGGATCAGTTGTATGCAAATGTCAAGGAGGCCTGCACTGCTTCAGCTCTACCATCACTTGGCAGATCAGATCATAATCTGGTTTTTCTTCAGCCTTCTTACAAGCCTTCTTCAGCAACTGGACCCCAGAGTGAGTGTCTAAAACACTGTTTTGTGTGCACAGATTGGAATGTACTGTTGGAGCCACAGGAAATTGATAAAAGCAAGGACCCCTGACCTTGATAGAATGGTTGAAAGCTTTCAACAACAAACCCTGGATCAACAGTAACGTCAAGACCCTCCTCAACCAGAAAAAGGAGACCTTCAGTATTTCAATGTCGTTCAGGAGGTTTTTACAAGCAGTTGAACTATCTACAGTGGTGTGCTCCTCTCCACAACAAACAGACCCGGGGATTAAAAACAGTAGAAACACTGAATAAAACAGTTTCATGTTAACAGTTAGTGTTTCAGTGACACTTTTCAGTGGACACAGGATGTGTCTGAGTGGCTGGGAGCTAAGCTGTCTAACATTTGCTCAGCTTCATTCTCTCATAAGTTAAGATCCACAT
>NW_019481365.1:0-804 GCF_002814215.2 Seriola lalandi dorsalis | reverse complement strand
CTGTGAAACGATTCACTCCAGCGGTGTTGGTGTTGCTTTGAGCAGCATGAAGTAGGATTTGGTCTCGCTTTAAAAAAGAAAAAATGACCCTTGATGAAGAGGGTGAACGACGACCCAAAGTTAATAAAACCAGCCACTTTGAATTATATGTTAATGGAGATAAATCAATGCCAGAAGGCCACACATACTAAAATATTTGAACTGTTTAGGATGAAAGTGTTTGTTGGATTCTTCAGACACTGCCAGGGAGTTGCCATCATGTTCAAGCTTTTTGCCTGCATCACATAAATGATCACTGCTGTAATCTGTGTAATCCTCAGCGGTCACTGAAGAAAGCCAGGAAATAGAAGCCTATAGTCAGACTTTTTGGTCCAACACCGTCGACTGCGGTGTTCAGCAGTGCTTTTTTTTTTTTAAAAAAGGGAAGACAGGCTAAAGGAGGCTTTCTGTTTCCCTGTATGTGCAGCTCCAGAGATGGGTCAATACTATGGAAGTGAAAGTGTAAACACGGCCTTTTAAGAGACACAAAAAGATGAGAGAGCGCGAAAGCAAGAGGACTCTGATCAGGGTTGATGAAAGCAAGGCTTTAATTGCCCCCACAAGAGAAGAGGTTATCTTTTTTTCCCTTCTCACCCTCTCTGATTCTCATAAATATGCAGAGCAGAAATAAAGCCCTGATGAGCCGCAGGGCAGATTAGAGAGGACTACAGAGCAGGATCCTGGTTTGTTAGCAGCAGCCCATAGATCCCTTGCATGTGTTTCTGCTCTGCGCACACATTGCCTGGCTTTCATTTGTCTCAAACC
>NW_019481364.1:0-804 GCF_002814215.2 Seriola lalandi dorsalis | reverse complement strand
TGCCCCACTTTAGTCTCATTGAATTGAAGTGAATGAGGGAGCAATGTTTTATAGGGAGTGCTAATATCAGTCTGAACACCACCTGAGCCCTGAGATACATTGGAGATAAAGAGGCAAACATGATCCCTGGGCCCGGGTTCATACATTATTACGGTTTAGATATGGAGGAGTGTGTGTGTGTTTCACGTGCTCTAGAGCCAATGATTTCTCAGGGACATTTGGAATTTGGTGTCCTTTTTCTTAACATTGAAAAAGAGAATTGCACGAACAAGACAAGCAACCAAAATGTAGATGTATTTCTTTAGCATAACATCTGATATTCAGATAGTAGCGAAGTAATCTCACAATAAAACTGACATGACAGGGGAAGATATGAAATATGAACTCATTAGTTTGTCATTTATCTATACATCATGTTCAGGCATGCATGGCGCTGCAGACAATATCAACTCATTAGTATACCATATCAGAGAAGACATTTAACAGGAGTTACAGAACACTGTCCTGTCTATTCACTCCTGAAGTCCCTCTTTGTGATACGCAAATGTTTGTCCAAATGATCTTAACTGAGTTTTTATGGAAGTTTGAAAACAAACCAGCTTGACAGTGAAGCAGCACCAGACTGACACTGTCTTCATACTTCTTTGCCATCAGCCTGTGACATTTATAATCCATTAGCTCCATGTCAGCTTCCTCTATGCCATCTGTTTACTGACTAATGGCTTGTTTGGGCAGCAAAGATGCAGTAGTTCCATGGAGGTATTTAATGTGTGCACGGAGATAATTACAATACAACAAGTCTTC
>NW_019481363.1:0-804 GCF_002814215.2 Seriola lalandi dorsalis | reverse complement strand
ACACACACACACACACACACACACACACACACACACACACAGACACACACACACACACACACACACACACCTTCAAAGAGCCTGAGCTTCAAGTCGAAAGCAAAATGAGGCTATGGCAAATGGCTCAGAAAACATTTCGTGAGTTTGCTCGTTTTCCCGTCAGAGTAATAAATCTAAATATCAATACCTCCAATAACTCAGGCTGGAAAAGAAGAGAGACAGTTAAAAAGATAAAGAGGAGGCAGGCGCAGCTGTCCAAGAAATATCCAGAACATTCTGTGCTGAGCCACAATGCTTGGCCCTCAGGTTCACCTGAAACTTGGGAGCATGGGGAGCAGGCCTGGGAAAAAGCTTTAAATGGGTCATTACTACCAGTCCACACATAAACTAACCATTCGCTTAACGCTCCTCCCGGACTGTAAATCACAACAGAAAATCTGTTTGATGTCTTTGCTATTTTGCGTTTTTAAAACTTCCTGGACAAGCCAATAAATAGCGTTCAGGTAGTGCATGGTTGGGCTGTCAGGGGTGGTTAACCGCTGCCCTTTCCCTGCCGTCCTGTCACAGACTATGTTGTAACCCAGCAGGAGACTGATAGCTCACTCAGCCAACATAAGCCAACTTGGTTTTTTTGGGGCGATGGGCATGCATCCAATCGTATCTCACTGTTTAACCTGGGGCTGTGTGTGGACCCTTCACAGACACAGATGTGTAACCAACGGCTCGGCTGATCTTATCAGTAAAACAGAGCCACATATAGAAGTAAATGCAAGATAACACACACAAACACACACACACACACAC
>NW_019481362.1:0-804 GCF_002814215.2 Seriola lalandi dorsalis | reverse complement strand
TAAATTAAATTAAACACTTATTAATACTTAAAGGTCTTTCTTTGAAGAAACAAGACTTTTAAAGACCTGCAGTCACACCAGATATATCATCATTTAATCAATATCAAGTCAAAATATGAAAAGGTCGGTAAGAGTGTTGGGGTCCAAATCTGTGTACAAGCTTAGTCCTACCAGTGGGCAAGGCTGGATTACCAACCAGGCAAAGTGGGAAACCACCCAGGGGCCCCAAAAGCCTCAGGTTTACTCCATATCATTTGGGGCTACATAATTTGTATAATAGCAAATAGATCAGAACTTTGCACTGTTTAATTAAAAATATAAACTACGACAGGTTAGCCATCCTCCATCTTGTGGGTCTGGTCTTGTAGAGGTGCCCAATGTCATAATCTGTGCATTAACACACAGAATCACAGAAAAAAATGGAAGCAGTTTGATGTTGGAGAACACAGGGAATGATATTCAGTCCAACTAACAATTATTTTCATGATCAATACATCTGACGATTATTTTTCAGTTTCAGTTCCATGCTCAGTATATGAAATGTCACTAAAAAGAGAAAAACAACATAGCAACATATTCAAATTGCTTGTTTTATCTGTCCAACAGTCAAAAAGCCACAGATGTTGAGCTTTACTATGATAAAAAAAAACTTGCCAATTAATTTACTGTCAATCACCTATTTGATGAATCATCTTAATAGTTTTTGGGGTGCAACTTGGGTTCCAGGCGCCTGATGAAATGATGAAATGATGAAATGATGAAACATGTACAGTGGGGGTCAATGAGAGCCCAACAACAAGATTT
>NW_019481361.1:0-804 GCF_002814215.2 Seriola lalandi dorsalis | reverse complement strand
TTATTCAGACGTGTCTCTGTCTCAGGAACAAACTCTCAAGAGATCTCACAACTCAGATCTCTTCTCTCTGTCGCGTTCCAACCACAGAAGTTTAGAGGGACCTATATGTGCAGCTGAAATGAATAAAACTTGTATTTCTTTGCTTAATAAAACTATTATTGGGGCACCTTGGTGTGTCACCTGGTAAAGCGCGTACCACATAGGCTTAGTCCTAACCGCAGCAGCCATGGGTTCGAGTCTGACCCGTGGCCCTTTGCTGCATGTCATCCCTTCTCTCTCTCTCTCTCCCTGAATTTCCAGGGTATCTCTCACTGTCCTATCACAATAGAGGCAAAAATACCCCCAAAATAACTTTCTGTTTCTAGCGTTGTATTGTCGTTATGTTTTGACATGAACAAGCAATCATGGCCACGCCCACTTAGGAAACAGAAAGTGTAGACCATTTCTTACCATTGTCGCTGCTTATAATGCACCTTTTTTTTTCTTATAGAGTATCTTTGATGAAACTATTGGTTAGGGCAGCTTTAAAACACTTTTCAGCTGAATGTTACAAAATTGTATGTTTTTAATCTCAATAGCACACACTTGTGTGTTCTCCTGCAGCAGTTCATAAATCTTAGTTGTATTGCTTTAGCTGTAGCATTTAGTAAGAAATTGTCCTCACAGTCCAACAATGTTCCCTTTCTCTATCCTGTTCTAAATACCAAGCCTGACCATATGTCATGAACGTATGGAAGGAGTGGAGACACTTGGCAGTCCCTAGGTACCTGAACAGAAACATAAATAGTGAGCCCAGGTTCTGTC
>NW_019481360.1:0-804 GCF_002814215.2 Seriola lalandi dorsalis | reverse complement strand
GGTCAAGGAAAAACATGTCATTAACCTCCAGCGAGAGAAGCTTTTATCTCTCTGAGGAAAAAAAAAAAAAAAAGTGTCTGGTGATATCTGGGACCTTCCGGCTTTTGGTGAGGGAGAAACTCAGACACAGTGTAGGGAAATATTTACACTTGCCAATACTCTAAGGGCTCCCGAGCATTTTGAGGAAATAGTTTTTAAGGTTTCAGCATCATAAAATCATCATAATGGCTATAATGTAAATCTGGTGAGCATGAAATGTCGTCCAGGGGCCCGCATGCGAACAGTATTTAAAATGAGACATCTTTACAAGGCCCTAAATCAGCAGTGGAGCCATGTGTTGATAGAGAGAGGAAAAAGAAGAAGTAAACTGTCTGGTGCTTCTCACCAGGACCTCACAGTAATGCCACAAACTTGGCTGTAATATACAAGACTGACAATTATTTTCTGAATCCTGGTGTGGCCCCAGGAAAGCTGCAGCCTCAGCAGTGACATTGAGCGTCATATCTGCTGCTCCATGTCTTTTCTTCTACTTACATTGGTCACCCAGCGAGACATGGCACTGGATTAGAGGGGACTAATTGTCGGACCAAAGGCAGATGTGGCAGATTAATGCAGGAAACATCTTCATTTTGGGGGCATAAGTTTGTGTGTCTGATTTAAACATTTATGTTAATGGACCTTCTGGCAGCTCTTTAATGCTCTACACTCTCTTGTAAACAGCCTCTTTGCAAATCCATCACTGGGCCATCCTGCGAAAAAAAAAAAAAAAAAACCCAAGCTGCACAAGGAGAAGGGAACAGATAA
>NW_019481359.1:0-854 GCF_002814215.2 Seriola lalandi dorsalis | reverse complement strand
GCAGCTAATAAAAACAAGCAGTGCGCTCTAATTCAATTGCACACGAGTAATTAAATAAAAACAGAGGAAAAGTGGATTTTCCTGAAAAACAAACACAATGACAGAGAGGAGAAGAGGCTGATTACCTGCCGACGGTGGAGTGGAGAGTCTCAGAGACCTGCAGCACTCAGGGGAGCCCGAGACACCAATCACAGGCCGGTGAACTCATCGACGAGGACGCTGCAGTAACAGGACAATGTGCACGGCTCTCTGCTTGTTCCCCTTCACACTTCACTGGAAATTCAAACCTGATCAATAAACTGGTTCCAGCTGTTCTCCAATCGTTCCTGAAAATCTGAGGGTTTTACCAAACAGTGAAAAACGAGCTCCAAGCAGCTGATTACGACCACAGGCCGTAAATAAAGATGGACGTCGCCTCCGTGACGTCACACACAGGTTTCTGAAGCTGAGAGTGAGCAGCTCCACCGTCGCCATCTTGGCAGAGTCTGACTCTCTGTTCCCAGCTAATCCAAATATGGTCAAAGAGGTGACGGACACTCTCCCCCACCTGTCACTCAAAGAGGCCACGCCCTCAATTCTCCATAACTTTAGTCTAAAATGTAAACAGGTGAGTTACAAAAACAGGTGAGTTATATAAACAGGTGAGTTATATAAACAGGTGAGTTCTATAAACAGGTGAGTTCTATAAACAGGTGAGTTATATAAACAGGTGTCATGAAGGAGGAAATTATCTCTAGAGACCAAAACAGTTTTTGTACCAGACTGTAAACATGTTTATTTCTGCTGTAAAGTTGGACATTTTAACATGGGAGTCTATGGGGACTGACTCACTGTTGGAGCCAGACTCTAGTGGC
>NW_019481358.1:0-804 GCF_002814215.2 Seriola lalandi dorsalis | reverse complement strand
GCTGAGCCACACACATGAACCAGCAGGAACACGGAGAGACAATCAATCAATTTCCTGCTTCCGCGGCCACAGAACGACGGGTGAATGCTAAGAGATGTGTCGGCTAATGATACGTGATAACGGGAGCAGAGCGGCTGATGGAAACAACAAACAGACCCACTAACAGCTGATTAAACTGTAACTGTAAACACAACAAACACTTCATAAAATGCTGTCCGTATCGGGAATCCTGTTGATCGGGTCGAGAGGCGAAAAATATATTGTATTGTAAATATTGTATGTGCACACAGACTTGTCATTAACCTGGATTTATCTTCATCCTGTCAGACAATGTCTTGATTTTATCTGCGGCTCAGCAGCTACATGACGACAGTGTTAATGAGCAGTGATAGATTTGATCCTGGTTCAGTGTCTGACTGAAACTACATTATACATGTACAGTCCCAGTCAAGTCACTGGTAATATGTATAACATGTTGAATGCCTGTCCTAACAGATGTTGACCGTGACCAACAGGTTTGTTGTTTAGAAGCTCCGCTCTCCCTCTTTTACTTTTTCCTACTTCTGCAGAAAATAAAATGTTCAAACATTTTTAGAGGTGTTTGGAGGCTGTGGTTTGTGTTACTGTTGAACTCGATATAATGCAGCACAAACTACAGCCTCCAAAAACGAACCCACAGAAACTGAACATTAGCACCTTCATGAAGGACGATCTGTTATCTGACTGACTTAGTTTGAGCTGTTGTTCCCAACAAACTGACAAGTGAGCCTCCGAGCATTATGAAATCAGACTGTATAGAATCAC
>NW_019481357.1:0-804 GCF_002814215.2 Seriola lalandi dorsalis | reverse complement strand
GACAAGAGTTAACATTGGCGTTGCTTTCCACCACTGGAAACAGCTCTTGGGGAGGAAAGGAATAACGTTTGATACTGAACTCTCAAAGTTTCTTCTGTGTTAAGTTAACAACTGTTGATGCTAATATTAGCTATGTAGCAGTAGCAGAAATTACAAATAGGTCCTTTAAAAATGCGGATTTAAATGTTATGAAAATTCATTATAATAAAGAGAGTCATTTATTTTGAAAAATGTTTAGTTTCCAACGTGGACAATAAGTGCAAGCAAAAAGTCCAACCAAACTATGCATTGCACTTTTTAATGAAATGTAAAAGTGTTTGTAGCTTAGTTTTCTTGGACATGATGAATGCATTTCATTCCTCATGAGACATTTAAGAAGTCAATTTAAATAAATGTTATATCATGCATTGTCTACATCCACGTTAGCTTGTTTGCAGTCCTCCTCAGTGCATTTGCTGGCACACTGCTGTGTTTCTTGACATGACACTTCCGCCTGTCAATCAGTGGAATAGTGTGAAACTATCGGCAGAACCATCTATGGCAGCGCTCACCAGCATGTGCCTCCTCCTGCATTAGAGAGGAAGAACAACACAACCGTGACCCACTTGTAAAAACATTGTTCTATATCACCACTGGTAGTTAAAACAATCTTCATCTGATATCCTATTGGAACAAACATCATGTTTCCCCAGTAAAATATTCACATGAAGGAAGTAAAGGAGCAAATTTATGGGATCTTTAAACTGCAAGCATGACCAGACCCTTGGAGACAACAGCTTGCACGCACACACACACACACACACA
>NW_019481356.1:0-805 GCF_002814215.2 Seriola lalandi dorsalis | reverse complement strand
GTGGTGTGTGAAAAAAGTGGGAGAGGCTTCCAAATAATGTGATTGCATTACAGTTCGAACCAGATTTACCCGTAATTATTGATGTTCTTCTTCTGTGTGCTCTAGTACTCCCAATATTGAGTTAATGACTGAAAGTAAGTGTCTGTTGTTTGCTGTTACTTAAAGTTATATCTTGTTAAGTTTGCCTTGTTAAGTTTCACCCCATTAAGTTTCATTGTCTCTCATCACAGTGTGATGAGAGACAGTGTGATGAGAGACATTTCTGACATTGTCACAATAATGTAACTGACTGGAGGAAGTATAAGTTAGCTGTTGTCATTTTTCACATTTTTAAGTTGAATTAGTATAGTCAATATTGCTGTGAATGGTTAATAATCTTGTTGGGGGAGAGTTGTGATGTGAGGACGACATTATGTACTACCCTGTTTGACCAGCGGGTGTTGACATTGAACTGTACGTAAGCTGGTCAATTATAAAATGTGGAGTTTGTTTCTGTGAATAGTAATATTTACATTCATAAATTGTAACTCTAGGTTACTATTTCTGTTACTGTTTTTGTTAAAGGTAGGCCTTACAATGCCTATTCATATATTTTTATATCAGAATTTCTTTATTAATATTTCAGTGGTTATGTTCTGTTTCTGTAAAGATGCCAGTGCCTAATGGACAATGGAACAATAAACACTGCTGGAACATAACGCTGTTTGAGAAAGAATTACGTCTCATCTTCATTCTTGTGTCCTGACCGATACACCATTCAGTTTAGACGAGGTAGCCCTATCCTTTCACCTCACAAACAGTGGGA
>NW_019481355.1:0-805 GCF_002814215.2 Seriola lalandi dorsalis | reverse complement strand
TTAAGGCTGTAAATGTGTTTATTTCTGCTGTAAAGGTGGACATTTTAACATCAGAGTCTATGGAGGATTGACTCACTTTTTTGGAGCCAGAGTCAAGTGGTCATTAGAAGAACTGCAGTTTTTTGTCACCCTAATGTTGGTTTAAATTTTCACTTATTATACAAAATGCCTAAACATCTACTAGATGGACATTGCACAGACACCATTTGACAGTTTTGATTTTTAGTGAAATGCCTATACAACTATATGTCATTTGTTTTTATTGGCTCTCTTGCCTGACACATGATTTACTGATGATTTGGATCTTTGACCGCTTAAAAAACGTGCATGGATTTCTACTTTTCTGTTTCCTCCTTTGAAGAGAAAAAGGTGACGTAGTGTCGTTCTGGTGAGCTCTACAGCTGTGGTCAAAACGACTGCTCAACCTGCTCTTTGCACACTCCTGAGTTTGTATTACTTGTACTTCACACTGACTTAGACTTAGGTAGAAGCTGTTATCATTTATTGATTTTCCTTATCAAATCAATACCAATCACAGCAGAGGAGATGTAGATAACAGAGGAACTGGCTGCAGCTTAACATCAGGTAGACTTACAGTAACATGCCGAGTCACAGGAGCTGTGAACCCACCTAAAACCTCCAAACCCGGGCACCATGAGTCGTCATTTCTTGGCTGAAGATAACCTTGGCAACTCCCATTCCTTAATTTGTTGATGTGAATTTGTTGCAGTTGAACGGTGCCATTTTTCCCCGGCTGCCTCTGTGACACTATTAGCGCTACAGGTAGCAATCAGCTTTCTTGAAT
>NW_019481354.1:0-805 GCF_002814215.2 Seriola lalandi dorsalis | reverse complement strand
GTGTGTGTGCGCGTGTGTGTATTACAGTATGTTGATGCACTTGTTTTTGTGCGCCTGTGAAAATCTTGCACGGCACGCAGAGATGCTGGAACTGAAAATTCAGGGCCAAACAGATATATGCTGTTTCCTCTGCCCCATCAGCCCTCCCAGTAAACAGCAAAAAAAAACACAGACACACACACACAACTACAGCTTGCATGCCGGGAGGCGCACGCACAAACCCATGTGCAATGTCAGTCACAATACAGACACTCACATTGAGATTGACCCCGGTGAGATGAGGCTGCAAAGTTTACCCTCAAGAGAAGTAGGTTGGGGAGGAGGGTGGAGGATGTGTTGGGGGCGAAGAGAGAGCTAGACGGAAAGAGAGAGAGGGAGAGAGAGAGAGAGAGAGAGAAAGAGACAAGGGAGACAGAAAGGGTCTTCCCAAAACAGAAAATAGAAAAGAGAGCCAGAGAGAGATATTGTGAAAAAAAATACATAGTGATGGAAAACAGGAGGAGATGCAGAGGGAGATTGGGAAACGAGACAAGGCACAGATAGAAAAAGATATAAGACACATTATAACTGTGAATAACTGCCACTCTGCATTCTAGTAACAGAGCTAACAATTTCCCTTTCTGAAAAGTGTCTGTGGCATTTGGCTGTGAAATGCCACCCATATAAACCAGTTATCATGGCATGAGAGAGCTTTTTAGCTGTAAACTGCCAGCAAGCACAGAGATAGACTATTATAGACTTTGATACCCTGACACTTAAGAGGTCATTATGAAGCAGAGCGTGCGCACACACACACACACACACA
>NW_019481353.1:0-805 GCF_002814215.2 Seriola lalandi dorsalis | reverse complement strand
ATAGACACAGCCAAAAAACAAATCTGACCTTAATGCATCCACATAAGGTTTATACCTCCTCCCCGTAAACACAAAAGACGTCAGCCTCAGCAGTAATCTATCCTGGTGTTCCCTGGCGATGTGATGAAAATCTGCCACACCTCAATAAAAAGAGACTTAGGGTGTATTTTGTTTTCCTAGCTTTCGGTCTCTCACTCTGGGGGGGGTCTTAATGAGCACAAAAGCTTGGGGAGGCCTTTACCTGGGCTGAATCCAACATGGGATAAAGCTCTGTTGTGCCCTCGGGCCACACATACAAACACAGCGGTGTCTGAAAACAGCCGCTGCCTCACAGACTGCTGAGTAAAAAAAGAAGAAGCTGCCAATCTGAGGATTACTGCGCGGCTGCTCTTCACCGTGACTGACTGGAAACCTGGAGGGAGCTGTCGTGTGTGTGTGTGTGTGTGTTTGTGTGTGTGTTTGTGTGTGTGCGCACAGGTGACAGCCATACTGTTTTTCTAACCCACGTGTTCTTTGTCCACATCCAGAGCTGTGTGTACGGCGAGAACAGGACGTCCATCCAGTGCACCACGCCCTCGCTGGCTAAACTGGCCCTGCAGCCGCCGGTGGTCACCAAGGTGGCGTTTGTCCTGGACGGCTACTCCACGGATCAGTGGGACCTCATCTACGTGGAAGACCCCCTTTTCCAGGACCCCAAGCTCACCTCCAAGGACAACAAGAGCATTGTGGAGCTCAAGGTGAGAGAGCGTTCACAAACTAACCTGCGGTCCATCTACAGAAACAGCAAAGGTCAGAGGTCAGAGGT
>NW_019481352.1:0-805 GCF_002814215.2 Seriola lalandi dorsalis | reverse complement strand
TTTGTCTCTATGTGTGTCTGTCTCTCTCTCTCTCTCTCTCTCTCTCTCTCTCTCTCTCTCTCTCTCTGGGCCAGAACTGCTGCAAGCTGGCAGTGTATCTCTGTTTTTGGGCCCCTCTGAGGGCCTCCACTCCCACTCGCTGCTGTTGGATGAGGAGAGAGGCCGTCTTCTGTTGGGAGCGAGGGATCACGTCTACCTGCTTGACCCCGACAATCTGGTCACAGCCGCCAGAAAGGTACAAGAGCACAGAACAGGAATGTGCAAATTACATAGAGAAGGATATAGAACCATCCAAAACGAGTGCAACAAATAAACAGCAGCGTTTGGTTTTGCTTCTCAGGCCATTTGCTACACTTGAGAGGTTGTTTAGGTACACCTTGAAGTGTTTACAGCAGTCTTAGGAGTCCCCACATCCTTTGACGGAGGGATAGTGCTGGAAGAAATTCAAGTTAGAACAGGAGATTGAGTATCTACTCCAGACACAGTAACTGACTCAATCCCCAGACATGCAAAATCCTGCTTGCAGTCGCTTGAGACACAACCTTTTTTATTTGCAGTGAACAGCTTATTATTATGGAGACAGTCGTTTAGCTTCAGCTCATGATACTTATTCCTGTCCTGCCATTAAGTGGGGATGATGTAAAGTATTATTTTTCCATTAACGTGTTGCTAATCTGGAATGCTCTCAGCCGTGTTTAAGAGAAGAGCTCACCTTTCAGTCAGCAGCAGTCTGAAACTGTCTGTCTGGTGAGGTCAGGGTCATGATGTTGGAGGGGACACACACACACACACACACACACACACA
>NW_019481351.1:0-805 GCF_002814215.2 Seriola lalandi dorsalis | reverse complement strand
CGCCGTCCTCGCCGATGTAATTACACAAAGCATGACTAAAGTCAAACCCCAGAAAATAGGTGGATTTGCAGATGCAATCAGGTTTGTGATATACTCAATTCAAGGGATACAAATTTGATTTAACTATTTCCAGGGGTGATGTATGGAAAAAGATATTACTGAAAAGGCACGTAAATTGAAAAAATAAATAGGAAAGAGATCATCTTAATTACCTTGAAATTAGACTCATATTCCATGGTGCAGATATGAGAAATTGACATAGGTTAGAGATTTCAGTTGTTTATCCACCAGTTGAGTTGGTGATTGCCATAGATTGCATATTACAGTTTGTATTTTCATATAGCGTATCAGTGAAATTGTGTTTGTTTCAAAATGTAGTAGATTATCAAACCGAAGGTGTGAAAAAATTATACAACAGAATTGCTCAATATTGAATACTAAATCATTTCCAACATAAGTGTGTGTGTGTGTGCTTGTCTCTGCTGTGTAGCCTGTGGGTGTGATGCTTAAGCTTTTACATTCATGAAATCCAACAGGATATTTACCACCTGTAAATGCTTACATTTACGTGAACCTCTAATTTCCCCAAATCCATGTGTGTATGATTGTATTTCTGAGACCGCACCTCAGCTCCAACGCCTCGGGGGCCAAGACTGAGGCAGGGCTGCTGTACCCTGTAACACTGTAACACTGAAGCACTGAAACGCTGAAACTAAACTGCCCCGCACTCACGACATGTCTCTTTATTACGGTACTTATTAAGAATCACAGTGGAAGTGCTGGAGTGCTTTAGTAAAGAAAGATC
>NW_019481350.1:0-805 GCF_002814215.2 Seriola lalandi dorsalis | reverse complement strand
TGTGTGTGTGTGTGTGTGTGTGTGTGTGTGTGTGTGTGTGTGTATGTGTGTGTGTGTGTGTGCGCGTGTGTGTATGTGCGTGTGTGTAATTATTCTGCTAGCAGGTGGGTCACGGACAAAGCCCCGTACATCTGACACCACTACATTTGCAGAAGCGGCGCCTCGCATATGTCAGCGCTGGAATCAACACGCGGCTTTTTGCTCTTGAGTCTGCTGATGAATCCATCAACTACACACAGATACACAATCAGGCCACACACCCACTACAACAATACAACCTGGGGCGAATGACGACAGTCCAGAACACGGTCCACCTCACACGTGTACTCCTGTGTCAATCACGCTTAACCCCTCGCTGCCCTCCGTGTAACACCCTGCTGTCGAGATTGGGGGGATGCTCCGACACTATTGACTACAGCCCTTATTGAAATTCTTCACGTGGCTTTAGTTAAGAAAACAATTTACAGCCGAGCCATCGCTGTGGCTGAACTGAGGCCATCAAGGCCAATGATAAAGCCATTAGGCCATGGCATTCATTAAAAGCTACTGGCTGCAGTAGCCTGCACGCTGAGAATCAATGCAGAGTAAAAACAAGTGAGAGGAGGGAAGGAGGAGGTGTGAGAGTCTGGAGAAGAAAAGAGGAGCAGAGACAGGGAGATAGACAAAGAAAGTGAGAAAAAGGAGCACTGCAGGGCAGGAGTGTGTGTGTGTGTGTGTGTGTGTGTAATGGTGAGAGACATTTTTTGAATATGCAAGAGCTCACTCCAACACACACACACACACACACACACACACACACACACAC
>NW_019481349.1:0-805 GCF_002814215.2 Seriola lalandi dorsalis | reverse complement strand
TTTTATTTACATTGTCACTGCCCAGACTGAAATGAAAAGAGTAGAAGGAAAAAAAAGGGAGCGTGGCCAGGGTTGTAGTAAACAGGAAGGTGTAAGGGTGAGGGGAAACTATGTTAACGGTCCATTCTATGTAAATGTGTCTCTACCTTTATCCTCTCTCTCTTCCTCCCTCCTTATATCTGACATTAAACAGCATCTCACTCTTCTGTTTCCAAGCTGCCAATTAGCTGTCTGAAGGTACTCCTCCACCTCCTCGTCCTCCTCTTCTTCCTCATTCTCACCCACTCCCTCTCTGCTTCCTTCATGAGCTGGTTTATCTGAGAAGCCTTCACTATTTTACCAGCCAAAGAGATGACGAGAGTATATGATAGTATAAGTACAGATAAGGGTATCCAAGAAATGTTAAGTTACCTGTCATAGAGAAAAGGTACTGAGAGGCTTAGGGGCAGCAGAGTTGTGCAGTGGTCAGAGTCTTTTGACTCTGTACTAGCTCCCAGGTCAATGTTGCTCTCTTGCACACCATGTTTTTTTTTATTAGTTTGTTGCTTCTTCTCTTCCTCACTGACTTAAAGAGGTACCAGATTTGAAGAGACATTTTCTGAGGGTTCAGTTTACTATGGTCATAATTACATGAGTCTGACTTGTATCAAAACAGGGTATCTGCAAGTCTTAAAGCATGAAATTCAGTTCCCTCAAAAAGGTCTTGAATATTTTTTTCTTGCTTGCCGTAGACAGTAATATTAGTCAGCTGGTGGGAGGCTCTGCCACGACGTGGTCACTTTGTAGTTTTGCGTTTCTGTGTGGT
>NW_019481348.1:0-805 GCF_002814215.2 Seriola lalandi dorsalis | reverse complement strand
AAACCTGCGTCAATATTTCAGCAGAAAGGTTTGTTGGCCACACGGAGGCAGCAGAAACAAGCTGTAAACACAAACTCACCTGTTATCATGCTGATCATGTCGAACCTGTTTCCAAATAATGATCCAGCAGTCGTGGTGCAACATTATCATTCATTTAGATAAAAAAAAAAGTCCAATATTAACTCTTGAGAAAGATCCCATAGGTCGTCCGTGCAAGCAGCTTATTACGACCCATAGTTACATTTTATTGTCAGGTGACCTCTGGTGGCCGCAGTGATTATGACGCGAGCAAAGGAGGAAGTCAGGTGACGTAGTATCAATTATAAAACCCAGGAGGCCATGACGTTTATTATCGTAACCATGACAACAAAGGTCCTCTAACATTAAAGAAGTTAAAGAAGTTTTTAACCCAAACACAATCTTCACCTAAATCTAACCTAGGTATTCTGCATGCCTAAACCTAAGCAAGCCGTTTCCACAACCTTTACTACATGTTTATTATTGTTACCATGACGACAAATGTCTGGTACACATGGCGCTGGTACACTTTTATGGGTCGTAGCTGAGGGTAGGGACTGGTGGTCTATATGGTTGTTTAGGTTGGAGGACTTGTAACTCCTTTTTAGTTCTGTTCCTGATCCCTACCAAAGCCTGAGGGAAACATCTGTCTCTCCAGCAGCTACATCATGTTCCAGGAGTTATGTTACACGGTGTTCACCCGCTAGATGCTAACTGTCCGTCTAATGGTGCAGGGAAAATAGTCAGTGGTTTTCACTGTGTGTCTCTGTGTGTGTGTGTGTGTGTG
>NW_019481347.1:0-805 GCF_002814215.2 Seriola lalandi dorsalis | reverse complement strand
TTAGTTAGTACTTTGGATGGGTTTTATGGTATGAAACGAGTGATGGAGGAGAGAAGTGTGTGTATGTGTGTGTATGTGTGAGATGTGAAGCGGTAAGGGCACTGCATCAATTACAGTGTCTGTGCCAGCAGGCTCCTGACACTGGCGCTTCTTCATCCTCTGCTTCACAGTGGGAGGTCTCTCCCTGCTACTACGCTTCCTCTAAAGCAGCACCCGCTTTGTCTTCATAAAGAGCCGATCAATACACACACAGTCCAATCCCCTACACACTCAATACGAACTGTGCCAAATAAACGTTAGGGACGATTTTTTATTTTTTTTGTATTGTACTCTGTGCATGTTCCAGCAGGGCTTCCTCCTGCTAATGCCCATTTGACACAAAGAGCACACAGAGAAACTTTTACAATTTTGCTATTAAAGCAAGTTTCTTTAAGTGAGAGCACTATCCAAATATTAAAGGTAGACTGACTGCTTTGCTAGTTTTCCAGACATATTCTACTGGCCAGGCATATTGTGGCTGCCAAAGAAACCTGTATACTTGATGCTATAAGCAGATACCATATGTTGCTTGGCAGAAAACTAGATTGCAAACAGACAGTTTTGCTGGCTTCGATATTGGTATCAGATGGGTTTGTGATCAACTTCTCTTCTATAAACCAAAGACTTGCTAACTCATCATTTTGCTGTGGTAATTCGCAGCATCTGCGCTGATTTATTGCAACCTGTTCAGGAACGCATATTAAGCGCAGTATTGCACCTTGTATCCAAATGCCTCACTGACAAAAGGAGGTCGAGCTTTGTGACT
>NW_019481346.1:0-805 GCF_002814215.2 Seriola lalandi dorsalis | reverse complement strand
TTTAAAATACAATAAAAACCATTACAAGGCCTTTCGGTGCCAGCCTCTGCCAGCTGACCCTGAAGCTCTGCCCACACACACACCACACACATCAGCACAGACAACAAACAACCTGTCCCAACCTCGACACAAAAAGAAAGTTATATCTCAAATGAAAAGAAAATTATATCAAATATTGGAACAAAACCAACAAAGTGCAAAGTAAATTGAAATCCTATTTTGCCCTATCAGTCTATGTGGAGAGAGAAGCCGGTTCACAGTGTTAGCCGCAAAATATATCGATTGTTGTCATACATGAAGAGAAACCAGCTCTGTACTAAATGTTTCTCAGTGATTATGCCCACGTTGTTCTATCTAGTAGACTCAATCTTTCATACATTATGGAGAACATTTCTGTCCTGTTATGCTCATGAGTTGAATTGAATATAATTGTTACTTAATGCCTTTTATCATTTGATAAGATGTTTGATATTTGCATTGTATATTTAATTCTAATCATCTGTCCATGTTAATAATTTTCTGTAGTGCTTTTGCAAGATCTGTCTTACCAGTGAAGCTTATTTGAATTTGAATTTAATCAGTGGGAACTCCAACCAGTCATTTAAAGTTCCTCTCCTGACATCTATGCTTACTTCCTCAATGAGAAATCTGGATCAGGCCTCCACTGCTGCTTGCGCTAGGTTGAGAAGTGAAAGAGCAGAACGTATCAAGATGGTTAGTGTTACAGGAAACATCAGAGAGACTCAGGAGAGGAGTCTGTCGAGACCATTATCAGAGACTAGCAGACGTATCAGAGCGGTTAGTA
>NW_019481345.1:0-805 GCF_002814215.2 Seriola lalandi dorsalis | reverse complement strand
TACCTTTCAGTTTGTGTTGCTGTGTTGGTCCCGGCTGGTTTCCACATGTGATCGCCTGTGTCTCTGACCTTCTCCATAAAGTGCTCAGCCAGAACTCTGGCCCGCTCCAAACACTCAGCCTCTTGCTCCGGACTGCGTCGGTCTATGCTGATCAAATCAACTGGACACACACAGACACACACAGACACACACACACCAACAAAATGAGGCTTGAAAAAGTAAAAAAAAGGTTTATAAAGAAGAATCTCCAACCTGTTTTTTGGATTGAGTGTGGGAGTGATAACTTTCAAACTTTCAAGGGTCTTGGAATAAAAGCACCACTCAGTGCCGTGTTGACAGCTTTCCACACACACACTAACCATAGAAGTCAGAGGGGTTGCAGTATCGTGGGCAGGGGTATCCCAGAGCGGTGAAGTAAGGCACCATGTCACGAGCAGCGCCACAGTAAACGGCTGAACCCGACGACAGCAGGACGACGAGGTCGAAGAGCTGGAAGATGTCAGATCGAGGCTGGTGGACCGACAGCAGGACCAGACGGTTTCCCCGGGCCAGGCGGGACAGTGTGATCACCAGGTTGTGGGCTGTGAAGCTGTCCAGTCCTGATGTGGGCTCATCCAGGATCAAAATACCTGGAATGTAAAAAAGACCAGTTCAACAGTCCATAAAAAGACATGACTCTCTGCCTGCTGGTCTGAATTGTCCCCTCCTGTCCTAACTCTGGTGATCACTGGTGATTCGGGAGTAGTGGATCCAGACTGGTGTAATATCGGGCGCACATTTTAATCTGTAGAGGAAAATCTGTAGA
>NW_019481344.1:0-805 GCF_002814215.2 Seriola lalandi dorsalis | reverse complement strand
AAAAAAATACATGAATATAAACAGTTATAAAGTTATAAATAATATAGGACGTAAGATTAAATAATACATGCAACTATTGAAAAATGTGTGTGTTAATTCCCACTTTACGCACAGCAAACACATTGTAGGAAATTAAAACATTTTACATACTTTACAACTTTTTTTAAATTTTTTTTTATCTGTGACTGTGGTTTTATTTTTCTCTCAATGCAGATTTAACTTTACGCACAAAAGTCAGAGCTCCACACTTTGGACATGCAGGTAAGAGCTCAACCAGCCCGAGCATGCAGAAGAAAAAAAAAAAAAGAGTCAAACTCTCCTGACCTGTTTTGCAAACACTGCTATGTCTTCATTGAAAGATTCCGATGAACAGACGTCTCCTCCCGCCACCCCGGGCTCTCTGGGGGTGCAAGTCGCTAATTCACATTTCTCAAAAATCAGTGCAAGCAAGGGGAACAGGGGGTGCCTGGGAACACACACAATAGCAAATGTCACCAGAGAGAACAGCGCCGGGGTCAAGACTACTCCAGGCTAGATTTAGCCAGCCATGCTACTCTTCAGCAACTCGCCCATGGGGACTGCTGCTGCAGCCTCTGCTATTATATTATGCAGAGGCTCGGAGAAGGGCTGCAAACAGCGGGCAGACTCCTGTGATTAAATCTAGGCGCGCCTAATAGCATAAAAGCTTTAGAGTCAGTCAAACAATTTCTTGCACAGGTCTCCGTTTGGATCGTGTGTGTGTGTGTGTGTGTGTGAGTGTGTGTGTTTGTGAGTGTGTGTGTGTGTGTGTTTGGTCAAATCCTTT
>NW_019481343.1:0-805 GCF_002814215.2 Seriola lalandi dorsalis | reverse complement strand
GTCAGAAAGTCAGAAAGAAAGAAAGAAAGAAAGAAAGAAAGAAAGAAAGAAAGAAAGAAAGAAAGAAAGAAAGAAAGAAAGAAAGAAAGAAAGAAAGCGTGCTTGTGTGTGGACAGGAAATAGAGCAGAGAGAGGGTAAAAAGAAGATTATGTTTATGTTTGTGTGCGCAGAGAGACCGAGGGAGAGAAACAAGAGACAGAGAGATCGACCAGGAGCAAGAGAGGAAGAAACTGGAGAGAAATAGAAAGAGAGACAAGAATAAGAGAGACTAGGTGCAGAACCTGGATAAAACTGGATAAAAGGACGGGTTTCCATACAACAAGAGATGGATAAAATGGGGAAAAAAAAGAACCGAGTAGGAAATGAAAAAAGGGGGGCAACATCCAGCATGACTACGAAACAACGTCCTAGGGTAAGAGGAAGAGAGAGATGGTAGGAGAGAGGAAGAGAAGGAGAGGAAAGAGAGGGGTTGGGGGTAAGGAGAGATCAAGATGCTACAATATATTGTCTTTACCTTTTTGGTCCACTTCTACTCAAGCATAGGAAAAAAAAGAGGGAGAGAAAGAAAGAGAAGTCAGAGGGTGAAAGAAGGGAAGTAAAGAAAAGCAAGAAAGCAAGCAAGAGAGAAAGGAAAGAGAGAAAGCAAGCAAGCGAAGAAAGAAAGAAAGAAAGAAAGAGAAAAAGAAAGAAAGAAAAAGAAAGAAAGAAAAAGAAAGAAAGAAAGAAAGAAAGAAAGAAAGAAAGAATTGCACAGATAAAGACTTTGGAACTCATTCTCACCACAAACATTATAGTTTACATAAA
>NW_019481342.1:0-805 GCF_002814215.2 Seriola lalandi dorsalis | reverse complement strand
CAGGAGTGAAAGGATAACTTCTGCACTGCTTGGGGCCAAACATTAAACTCCTGAGGTGTGTTTGGTCACTAAACAACAGCTGCTGAATTTGCAGGATTTGAACATGCAGTTATCTCGTGTTCATGTCGGATGGGAAAGATTCACACTGTGAAGGAACCGTCTGTGAAAACACTGATAGAGTCAAATTATCCCAGTCCCCAGAGGAAGCTTCTGTAGCACTGAAGGTCATAATGATATCAGGGACTGAGGATCCAGTCTAGTCATACACAGGAGCTTCGTTTCCCTTGAGATTCCTTGTACAACGTAATTCATGGTTTAGGAGTGATGTATCCACTTGTGTGGATTTATATATGCTTCAGATTTGATTCCTGAAAACTCCTTCATTCAGTTCACATTTCCATCTCACCCATGTTTATGACTTGTGATGTAATGTCATGTCATTGCCCTACTCACAACAGTTGTGTGAGGGTTAAGATAGAATTATATCCATTAAATGTGGGTTTAATCAGTGTGAATGACGGACTGTGGCTGATGTGAGGCGTCCATGCTGGTTTGTTTTCCAAATGATTCTATATAATGAAGTGCTCAGTCAGATGCATCTGAACTATCAGAAAAAATCTGAGTTTCCCAGCTGTAATTATGATGTTGATGTGATGACTATTTACAATAAGTAAAGTCCCACAGTCCCACAGACCTGGAGGAAGCGCTCCATACGGCAGGAAGAGTGTTCAGGTCCGGCTCCATCGTAGCCGTGAGGCAGCAGGATCACCATCCCACACTGCAGCAGCCATTTGGCCTCACCTGG
>NW_019481340.1:0-806 GCF_002814215.2 Seriola lalandi dorsalis | reverse complement strand
GCGGAACAAGGCTGCTCTCTGCAGACTTGATCTGTATTTCTTTAAGTAACTCTGCAGTGTGTCACGTGAACTTAAAGGTTTGATGACAAATGAACAGCTTCTCTTCTCTCAGTTTTCCCATGAATACTGCAGCAGCATGGCAGCGCTGTGTATTCCCCTCTCAAATGTTAAGAAGTGAATTAAATGTTCACATTGCGACACAGTCCTCTGGACGAAAACCCAGAACTCTGACCAGTATTTTCATCCATCCATCACAATGGGCATTTGACAGTTCTGAATAACTCAACACTGTTTACACAGGCTGCGTTCTGTCTCCTGTTTCACTCACGCAACTATAATGGCTGTGTGTCACAATCAGGTGATCTACGTAGCAGTATCTGCCCGAACACATCCCGTGTAGATACAGATGGAGGACTGAAGCTGCTGTTGTCACTGCAAAGCCTCTGTAGACACAGTGTAAGCTTGAGTTCAGACCAAAAACAACAATGCATTGGGTTGTGTGTTACTATCCGGGATCGCAGAGTAACTGATACAAACCGCTGTCTGCTAAAACACCTCACAGCGGTTTGTATCACTTAGGATCTAACAACTTTTATCTCTGAGCAAATGAAACAAATTAAACATAACAACAGTTAAAGGAACTGGTGTTGATGAGGGTCATTGTCAGAGGAAAATACTTTTTTTAGTAAAGTATTTAGTTTAATTTTAGTATTTATTTAAGTTAACTGCATTTACTTTGACGCAGATAGAAATGTAATGCGTGTGTGTGTGTGTGTGTGTGTGTGTGTGTGTGTGTGTGTGTGTGT
>NW_019481339.1:0-806 GCF_002814215.2 Seriola lalandi dorsalis | reverse complement strand
ATCACGCTCTGGGACCACTCACTAGGCTGTCAGGGAGGATACAGAGCACACACACACACACACACACACACACTCCATCTCCCACTCCTTTTTCTTGTGCATGTGTGAGCTATCATGTGTGTGTGTGTGTGTGTATTACCCTCACTCTATAACTCATGCGCATTCGAGAGAAGGGAGAACAAACGCAACGTGAAATGTAGGATTTTCTCTCTAACTTTAACATCTATTTAAGCATCTATCACGTAGGAAGGCAAACAACATACAAAGAAAAAAACAACAACTATATTCTCATTAACACGCGTCACATGTGCGCGCACACTGACACATGTTGAGCAGGCTGCGGTTGGAATGTGAAGTGGGAGAAAGCAGCGTGTTATTAGGAGCAGATGGGGTCGACCCTGGTGCGTTATGGGAGTTTACGCAGAGGTTCGGGTCACGTCTGCGCCAAAAGGATCCACATTTATCACGCGAATAAACTGTGGAGTCTCAATTTCTGTCTGTATAAGAGTCATTAACCGCACATGTTTACACACGGTCACTTGTTTTTGTCACATTTCACTACCCCAACAGTCAAAACATATTGCACTAATTTGACATTAATTATCAGTGAAATGCGAATGTGGATTATTTGTGAGCATGTTATATTTCATATTCCTTTTGTTAGCTTTCCATGCCTTGTCTCATTTAAGCCTATCCAAACAACTCTGAGGGTTGGATGCCTGGTGATCTCATGTGAGACCGAGCTCATCAGTCGGAAAAAGAAACACAACAAGTGTGCAAGCAAGTAAAAAAAAAAAAAAAAAAAA
>NW_019481338.1:0-806 GCF_002814215.2 Seriola lalandi dorsalis | reverse complement strand
GAGAGAGAGAGAGAGAGAGAGAGAGAGATAATATGTTACAGGTTTTTACAATCATTTTCACACTTGTCTCAACACCATGTCAGCCACATCAGTAGACTGTGTGAATTGAACTGAGCACCCTTTTGCATTAATTTGATATAAAAGGAATTCAATGACTCAAGATCCAGTAAAAAGAACAATAATAATAATAACAATAATAATAATATTTTTTCTATCTCAGTAATTGTGTATTTTGAAACAAATTTAAAAAATAAATTATTATCACCATTGAATTACTGTATATTAGCTGCTCAAAACTTATGTGCATTAATACTGTAATGTCAAAAGTGCAAAAAATGGAAATGAACTTGTGCACTCTTACATCATTTTATGAAGAAAGAAATAAAGCTTAGTAGACACAAAATTGAGGAGAGATGTGGGAAATGAAGAATCTGATGTGAGTTACTCATGATGGTCTGCTGCCAGGAACCGTGAGTCAGAGCTGACATGGTGAGAAGCTCATTCATGTGAGTGTTTGTCCATATGTGTGAAAAGCAGAAACAGAGATAAGTGTGGTGTTTGCGTGTCTCTCTCTCGCGCTCTTTCTCTCTTTTAAGCACACACAAACACACAAACACACACACACACACACTTGTGCGTTTATCTTTGTGAGGCCTCCTATTGACATAATGCATTAACCATCACAACTAAATGCTTAACACCAAAACCAAGTCGTGAGAACCGGTCGAAATGTCCTCACTAAGGTCTATAACTCCGACAGGTCCTCACAATGATAGAAGTATACAAACACACACACACACACACAC
>NW_019481337.1:0-806 GCF_002814215.2 Seriola lalandi dorsalis | reverse complement strand
CAAAAGCCACTCGTGTGATGTCCTTCCTGGTTGCCTTAATGCGTAAAACTATCGCTATTCCGGTTTTCGCGTCTATAAACTTGGTTTCACTCCAAGAACGAAGGAAAAGAAGCAGCAAGCTGTTGCGTTTTGAGGAAAATAGCGAGTGTACACCAGCCAGTAAAGCGTGTTTTTATCCCTCTCAGCCGGAGAGAGACGCGGCAGCTCCATCCAATTCCTCCAAAGCGCTTCTACGCTTGTGGGAATGTGAGAGGCTTCCTCACATGTGCGTGTGTGGGGGAGAGAGAGAGAGCGCGAGCGAGAGAGCGATGGGGGTGACTGGTTTGCATTCTGGGAAGGTAGTGGCTGTGTATGCATGTGTGTATGTAGTGTGTGTGTGTGTATCTGTGTTTATGGAGGGAAACGAGGCACTGTGCTATGCTTTTCTTGCATGTGTAGGGCGCAGATGATGAGGGGATGACTGATATTCGGGGACAACACAGAGAGAGGTCTTGCTGATGCACAGCAAGGAGAAAAAAAGGATCATCTTGTGGTGTTAAATGTATTTCTATGGGAGCAATAAGCAGCAGGGTTCTGACTACAGTATTAGCAAGAAAAGTATGTTTTACGTGTCGGACAGCAGCAGCATTGGCATAAGTTACTCCTGGTGTGTTCATGTGAGATATACATCAAGACCTCAGAGGTTAGGAATTATTAACAATCTCTGAGCGCTGTGTTTTTGTCCAGTTTCTCTGCCTCCACACACACACACACACACACACACACACACACACACACACACACACACACACATGGAGGGCAGCAAA
>NW_019481336.1:0-806 GCF_002814215.2 Seriola lalandi dorsalis | reverse complement strand
TGACGCTCCTCCTGCACGCTTCCTGCAGGGAGAGAGACGAAGGACACAGTGTGTGTTTAAATCCCCTCAGAGCTTCCACTGGAGCTCAAAGCTCTCCGGAGTTCTGTTTGAGCAAATCGAGGAGATTTCATTTAAGGTTCCCTCTGCCAAGGCAGCTTTTCCACCGGCTGTTACTTTAGCCAAACCAGGAGAATAATTTGTGTACCATTCACCATCAACCATCACTCGGCCTAAGTGACTTGTCAGTTTTCAAGAGTCCAGCTTATTTGAGAGAAAAAACAAATCATGCAACAGCTCCTTCTTATTTGGAGTGTGGCCATGCCCGCAAGCATCATGCAATATGGAACATGCTTCCTCTTCATACAGCACTTCGTTTTTGCTAGTGCCTGTAATTTCATACACAAGGGGTTGTTCAAAACAGGAATTCATCCTTGAAACTGCAATAATAATGTCTTTCACCAACATTTGATGAAAGCCAAAACTTTCCAGCTTTGCCTCAATGTGACGTTCCAGAAGGTTAAACATTTTTAACAACTTTTAACCCTTCTCTTTCTGGGCGAATCACAAATCCCACACATGACTCCAGTATCTAAAGGTTGATGTTGACTGCATGGAAGAATTTTTCACATGGATGAGTTGAGTTTATTTACTGCTGCAAGTGGCATAAAAAAGTCAAAGAAACAATGGTAAGAATGTGTGCTGACCCTCCAAAGCAAAATCACTAAGGTCTGTCTGTGTGTGTGTGTGTGTGTGTGTGTGTGTGTCTGTGAATGACAGAGTGAGAGACTCAAGACAAACAAGAATGT
>NW_019481335.1:0-806 GCF_002814215.2 Seriola lalandi dorsalis | reverse complement strand
AATTAAAAACAAAGCAGTCATGTCTCTCTTTTTCTGTGTTGGATAAAATTAGCTCTCGACTCTCTTTTGATTCTTCTGGAGTAATGGCCAAATTTAGATTTAAATCTGTGCAGAGGCAGCTCACATGTTTAGCTTTTAACCTTTAACACCTTTACACAAATTTAAAAACTGTGCTCTCTTTGGAATCAATGTAGAGAAATATCAATTTAATATTAATTTGGCTTGCGTCACTGAGCCCACTTCTTAAGACTGTTATTTGGACACCAGATACACAGAAATCTGAGACAAAGCTACAGAAACACATCACACCCCTGGTCTCTCCGTTCTCTTTTCCAAAATAGAAAAATAAAATCCCGCTCCTCAACCTCAGCTAGTCTGTTGAGAGGAGGGTTGGTCTCCTTCACTGCTCTCTCCGTTTTGAAAAGAAACATACATTCACAAGAGGACAACAGAGGAAAAACAAGCAACTTGAAATTCAAATTCTGTGTGCAAAAAACATTTTAGATTTCTATAAAAATATGTGCATATGGATAGAGCTATTTTTAATCTCACCAAATACAGTATTTTCCTTTATTTACACTGCACAGATACACAGATAAACGTACACTACAGCTCTGCCCTGCTGCCCCCCTCTCTCGTTGCAGGCGTAAGAATAACATGGCCGACTTCCATGACAACAGATTTGACAATAGGAAAACGCACACACACGCACTCACTCAAATTCTCACACACACACACACACACACACACACACACACACACTTCTGCTCTGATCAATGTGATCGAGGGGCAGAGGAGGGGCAAGT
>NW_019481334.1:0-806 GCF_002814215.2 Seriola lalandi dorsalis | reverse complement strand
CACAGCTGTAACATGGTTGGTGTGTGTGAAGGGCAGAGTTGGACAACTCCCAGTTACAAATGAACAAAGTTTAAAAAACAGGCTAACTGCTTTAGCTTACTCCGCTTTTAAATAAATGTAAATATGTATGAGGCTACATAATAATTAGACAAATGAAAATAAAGGAAATGGCGGAGGCAAAGAATTTAACATTTCTCCTTTGCAAAGTCCTGTTATATGATTTTTATTGTGTGGCCGGTCAAGTGTTTTCCATAGCCATGGTTATCACATCATTACTTTTATGGCTTTAAATGGCCCCGCCCCCAATTACATCTCAGATTTATGGACATAGAATGTGCCCAGCCATGAATTGAGATCTGCAGAAGGAGGCCTGCTAGTCACCTTAGCCTTTGGTAATATTTGACTGTGTGTGAAGCGCTTAACTTTGTTATGAAAAGTGCTATTATAGATACATTTATTATTATTAGTCACAATCATTTGAAGAGGTTGGGCTATTGCGTCGAATAAAAAAGTATCTCGTAGAGGGGAAAAAAAATAAAAAATGTCATACCCGCGTTGAAAACAGTAAAGAGTTGATATCTACGTTTCTCACCAAACTCCTTTTTAATTTGTTGTAAATAGGGCTGGACTATTAGTCGAAATATTATCAAAATCGCAATATGGCCAAGTGCAATTTCCAAATCTCGGTCTGCAATAATTTTGATTGAGGTAAAAAGTCACGACAGACTATAAATGAAGCCCTGATACTCCTGCCTGCTAAACTTATTCTCCAGATTTCTTTCAACGAAGATGAAAATGCAAAAATG
>NW_019481333.1:0-917 GCF_002814215.2 Seriola lalandi dorsalis | reverse complement strand
TTTAACATGTTGCAAATCTGAAAAGCTGTTAAATAAACATATGATTAAAGGCATTTGAACAAAGTTAAGTGGAATTTTTCCATTATTCAAAATTTTCACGCCAATATTTTCCCTTTTATTGCAAATAAATATCGGCTCCAAATATCGGTTATCGGCCTCCTTGACTACTAATAATCGGTATCGGTATCGGCCCTGAAAAAACCATATCGGTCGATCTCTAATGCGCACACAGATATCTACACCTGCACACCAGTAGAAGGAAACACTGACTATGTTTACACGCACATTACTACCAGGATTTTAGATTTTCCTGTTAATGTGATTGTGCATGGTAACATCATGTCCTAGTTACAGAAACACAGACAAGCTTGTTTGCTGGTTGGGCTGGGCTGGATTACTCTGATAGAAACCAGGATACAGTGACATGCAAACACTTATCCGTGTTTCTGATCACTGTCTGCCTTCTGCACATGTGTATCTTTGACAAAGGTAACAATAGACATGGTCATAAAAATAAAAAATCTGATTTTAAAGGAACAGTTTTCGGGAAATAGACTTTGTTTTCTTGCTGAGAGTTAAATGAGAACATCAAAATCATTTAATAAAAATAAAATAATACTGAAAATTTAATTGTTTAGTCTGTACATAAAAAGACGGTGGTAGATGAATTTGGTTACTTCACACAGAGCCAGACTGTTTCCCCCTGCTTTCAGTCTTTATGTTAAGCTTAGCTAATCATCTTCTGGCTCTAGCTTCATATTTAGTATACAGATATGAAAGTGGTATTTATGTAATTAAACAATATAAACATACAATTATTGACCTGCAGACAATGGTAAAAGGCAACAACAAAACTAAGTGGGTTCTTCTTCAACTCCCTCTGCACAGACAACAGAGAGTTATCAGAAACCTGGAGA
>NW_019481332.1:0-806 GCF_002814215.2 Seriola lalandi dorsalis | reverse complement strand
GTGTGTGGTGCCATGCTGTGACAGCCTGAATGTCTGAGAGAGAGAGAGAGAGAGAGAGACGGTGGAGGGAAAGGGAGAAAACAAACTGGTGAGTGGACGAAAAAGAAAAGGAGGGAGAGGTTTTGTCTCCATGCAGACGGAGGGAAGAGTGGAGTGGAGGATAAACAGTGACGGAGGAGAAAGAGGAAGAGAGTTTGTTGTCATCTGAACACATGTCTGATCTGCCTCCACATATGGAACCGTCTGGATTACTCCATCTGGGATTATTCTTTGGAGAGGTACCGTGTGGACGTGTTCACTGTTTCTCTTCTTCTGTATTTTGTGAGAACCAGTTTGAGTTTTAGCTTCTTGGTCTGATTTCACGTGTTATTTCGTTATTCCTGGCAGGTTTTTTAATTATTCTCTTGGTGCCAAAAGCAAAATCTTGTGTAAAATCATGTGAATTAAAGCTCATAGAAACAAGGTTTGTAACCGTTCTTATTTAGATTAGTTTGGATGCAGTATTTGCAGAATCAGTTTAGTTGGTTTGTTTCCAGGTTTTAGTCTAAACTCTACATGTTAAACCGGTCTTTACATATATCAGCTCAGTGTTGTGTCATCAGGTGTTTAATTTGTTCATATGAAACCACAGAAATAATAATAATGATAGTAGTAGTAATAATAATAATAATAATAACAGACTTTTCACTACACAAAGCTTTAGGTCCCTCGTCACCAAAAATATTTGAAATCTGAATCTAAAGACTATTTTAGATAAAGTGACATTTGATTAAGAAATAAGCGACAGAGCAGAATGAATGGAGTAG
>NW_019481331.1:0-806 GCF_002814215.2 Seriola lalandi dorsalis | reverse complement strand
GAAAAAGAATAATTTTTAATCAAAAGCGGGATTTTATTTAATAGAGTTGTGTATAAATAGATATTTATATTGGGGAAAAAAGGGGAAACATGATTTACTTTCAGGGTATAGGGAGGGGAGTTAAGCATGAGAGTGTGGGTGTTTTTTTTTCTGCTTTGAGGTCCCGAGGTGTAAATACAAACACATACCATGCATGCACATGCATACACACAAACACACACGCACACTCAAGGTCCCTGTGCTCCAGCCTTTGGGGTTGAGCCTCTCTTGAGCTTTAGACACAACGTCCAGGCCAGCTCATCCTGAAGTTGCAGAAGGCATCCATCTGTCTACCCTGCAGTGTTTGGAGTAGAACATTAGGAGGCGCCATCGGTCAAAGTCTAAAGCTCCTCACGTCTCTGAACTACCTATTGTGAAAGCACGGACACACCCTCACATCAACTTTTCACTTTTATTTCATCTGGTTTAATGTATTTTTGATGTGAAGCATGATTTATTTGAACTATCTAATGGCCTGTACTGTTTCTGCACAGACACTTAAGACTCGATGCTGTTGTGTTCGCTCTTCTGAGGGAGTGAACCTTTCTGCAACTTCAGGTTACGCTCGCCAGAATCCTTCCCTCTCACCCTACCTCTGCCCCTTTACTTCCATCATTCCTGCCTCTTATACTCTGCACATCTGTTACTCTTGTGACCTTCTCTAACCAGCCCCATTGCTGTCTTAGTAGCACCATACTGTTTGATGATGATGATGATGATGATGTCACCCTTATGCCTGTCTCTTGTTTTGATTGTGTTCTTAAAAT
>NW_019481330.1:0-806 GCF_002814215.2 Seriola lalandi dorsalis | reverse complement strand
CTCTGATGACTCTGACTAACAGTACAAGTCATCACGTTATTTCTTTCCCTCTAAACAGGCTGTTATGAGTTGAGAACGCCCACACTGACACTCAGATGTATTCACAGTGACAAGGACCAATTAAACATTTACCCTAATGGACAAGAAATAAAAGCGAGATGAGGTGGGTGCAAGTAATGTAAGACACATGCAAGCAGTTCTCACATGGTCCTAACAGAAAGCAGTCATAAAAAGATGATTATAAGATGATGAGAGGAACCAGCCACGATCTTTGCCTAGATAAAGAGTTCAGACAAAAAAGTTCCATCCGCTTACCTCGGTCATCAGCTGTCTTCTTAAAAGCTTGGCGTGCAGCTTCAAATCACACGAGAACAGCAGTAGTTACAGTAGAAGACAACAGTATCCATTCAAGAAAACGTACGGCTGATGAATAATGTAATGGGATGAATTATTAAATAATGTGTCCTGGTTTTGGGGGCTTTTTTGAAAGTGTGTTTCCTCACGTGGTGAAATTGCCTCAAGTCAGAATGACTTTAGAGCATGGTTGAAACACATTCACTTCTCATATGAATGGCTGCTCATTTATATTTTATTTGTGTGACATTCAAATGTATTAGTCCAGTGCATCTGTGCCGGCCTGTGCAAAATACACTGTAGAGGAAAGGACAACTAAATGTAAAATGATGCTTGCCATCACCTGACCCTTCCTACTACACCCCATTACTCCGTACCATCACACACTCTCTCTGTAGGGACTGTATTAAAATTAATAGTGGGGGAGTGGTCAGAGCCTGTATAGCTGATAG
>NW_019481329.1:0-848 GCF_002814215.2 Seriola lalandi dorsalis | reverse complement strand
AAACTACACTGAGATGGTTTTTATATGATGTGTCCAGGTTGAAAATGCAGGAACATTGTTAAGATTGTGTGTGTGTGTGTGTGTGTGTGTGTGTGTGTGTGTGTGTGTGTGCAGAGATCTCGTTCCGGGTGTGGCAGTGCGGCGGCAGTCTGGAGATCCTCCCCTGCAGCAGAGTGGGTCACGTGTTCAGGAAGAAGCACCCGTACGTCTTCCCCGAGGGAAACGCCAACACCTACATCAAGTAAGTTCCTCTTCAGAAACTCGTCTGTGAAGGTCACCTCAGTCTGACGGAGTTAACCCCTCGAGGCCCAGTCCCTGCCGTCCTGCTACCCACCATCATTCAGATCGGATGTTTGTCTTTAGGCTTGTTGCCTTTTAACAGGAAAAGTGAAGCTGTTTTTGGTGGATATCCTTCATTATTAGTATCGCCATTTCTGGAAATGAAATGTTATTTTTTGCAATAAATTCATCCACTTTTTCCTCAAAAGAATAATCCAGGTGTCAAATCAAACAAGGTGAAATTCAGAACAACGTGGAGAATGAAATGAAAGCAAAAATATCTCTCACAAAAAAGCTTGCTAACTAGCCTAGCATTAGAGAGTTAGCCTAGCGAGCTAATGTTAAGACAAGTAAACAAGTGGACTTCTAAAGAACCTCTGGCTCATCATTCATAATAAACTTTTCACATATTAGAAACTTCACAAATAAAGCTCTGAAGAAAAACAGGATCACTTCACAAACTCATAGAAATCTGTCCTGTAGGTGAAATTCAGTGGTAAAATATATATATATATATATATATATATTTCTTGTTTCAGACATGGCGGCCATCTTGAAATTTCTAATGG
>NW_019481328.1:0-874 GCF_002814215.2 Seriola lalandi dorsalis | reverse complement strand
GGTTATTTCTGTCTCCCTGTAAACCATGCAGCCCCCACCCATCCAGTGACCCATGAAAAGTGTGTGTGTGTGTGTGTGTGTGCGTGCGTGTGTGTGTGTGTGTGTGTGTGTGTGTGTGTGTGGGGACCTGGCAGTATTTGATAGATGGTGTTCCAGTACACTGTGAGTGTTCAGGTGTACAGCCTTACCACTGACTTGGTTATGTGACCTTACAAACACCAGTTATGTGTGTCATGTTAGTTGGTCACGGTGGCCATTTAAAACGGTCATTGTCAGGGTTTATATGTGCAAACACACTGGCCTCCTGGACACACACACAAGATTGAAATTTGCAGGACAAATGGTAAAAAGTGTTTTGCCAGAAATTAAAAATGGCAGGAAATGTGTTTCAGTAGAAATGGGCTTGGGCAAAACATTTGTTTTGAATCAAGGAGTCAAGGAAAAACAGGATTTTTGCTCCAATACTTATCTGTATGAGAAAGAAAATAAAGCTGTTTATACAGTAAATGGCCACATGGTGTTGGCTCCATATTCAAAGCTAATGACTTGTTTTAACCTCTTACATAACCTAATATTAGATGATAATAAAGTAAAAACAATAACTATGCAAAAAATATAACACTACTATAATAGTAACACTACTAAACACTGCTAATAATAATAAGTCACATTCAACATGCAAATATAAATACAGGAATGATTTCTGTTTGTTGGATGTTCAAATTTGATTTGAAGAGCAGTGAACACTGTTTATTCACATCTGCTCTTATCACTGCAGCATCCAGCTGCACCACACAGCTAATGCTGTAATTTGAAAGAGCTGCCAAGGGACGAATTCAGTGTGTGTGCATGTGCGTGTGTGTGTGTGTGTGTG
>NW_019481327.1:0-806 GCF_002814215.2 Seriola lalandi dorsalis | reverse complement strand
TCAAGGTTGGCTGAACTTCAGGCAATGATGGTACAAAGCTATGATTGGCAAAGAGAGGGGAAGAGAAAGACGAATGTGTCATCCTAGACAGCTGACTCTGGGACTTAGAGAGGCACTTTAAATGTCTAGCAGTGGAGGAATCAACCTTCTTTATAGAGTAGATCATTCAAGTGTTCAACAAGGTATGACACCTTATCCAAAGCTTTCCTGTTTCCACTTTCTCCTCATGCCTGAACAATATGTTTTACATTAAAGTAGTTAGTGAAGGAATGTAATCTTATGTGTGTGTGTGTGTGTGTGTGTGTAGACTGGACTTCCAGACAAAGAGACCTAAAGAAAAAGAGAAGGTGGGGAGTGGAAGCGTGAGATGTGTCTTTTCCAGGAAACTGTCAAGCTGTACAGTGAGGTTGAATGGGAGGTGTGTGGTTTAAAATCCTGCCACAGATTTGTCCCTAAGTCCCAGCTGGTGATAACAGTGTAACTAAACATGATAAATGTCCTGGGTGTGTGCTCAGGAATGTGTGTAGTAGCTGTCGTCAGACATGTGTTTATTTGTCTGTGACCTGGTCCCATCCAAGTGTGGAAGAGCAGCTGTTTTTCAGCATTTCTACAAGGACATAACCGGAGGAATTTTGCTTTCCTCGCATGTTTCTGCTGATGGAGTGTCACAACACACAGCTGTCGCGCTTGTTTCCTGCAACAAGCACTGACTGTTTTGAACAGTAGCTTTTTCTGGTTGACTGTGTGGCGGGTTGTGTTTTACAGCGTGGTGTCTTCTCACTCAGTCAGTTTGTTTTTATGGTGGT
>NW_019481326.1:0-806 GCF_002814215.2 Seriola lalandi dorsalis | reverse complement strand
TTTTTTCAACAGTTACACTAGACAGAAATTGGTCTCAGTTGTGAAGTTTTTAAATTTTGTAAATACAGTCCAATCTGACCTGAGAACAGTTTGAAGGACTTTGTATGAACAGTGTAAATACAGGACAATCTAAACTGAGTCAGACTCAGCATTCACATTAATAAGTATGCAGGATAATAGTATATGCCTGCACATAATAAACCCTTTGGTTGACGGCATTAAAAAGTTTTGGAGGGGTGGTGGTTTTGTTGCATCCCTAACAATGTTGAGACCAAACCTACGCCCTTACGATGAGGCCATGGGAGATAGAGAGTGGATGGTATAGTTGAGTTTCCCAGTTCTTGGGTTTGGCCTTCGGGAGGAGACAACAGACCAGCCCCAAGGCATTAGAAGTGGCCTAACCTCTGTCAGGAGGTAAAGTATTGCAAAATATGTACCTATTACTTATTACAGCCTGTCACTCAGTCTGCTGCTAAAGCTCCGCAGTCTGTGGCCTTGGACTCAGCATACCGTGCGATAAGCTGTTTCACCAAAAACAAATCAAACCCACCAAATCCACTGAAGCCCAGTTTAATGGCTAGGAGGACCCCCAGCCCTTCTCCACCTCCATCCTCTGTGAGGACACCGTGCCCTGCTGTGAACACCGGCCTGGCAGAAGCCTCTGTGAGTGCAGTGTCTATTCATTGGTCAAGCTATATTGTAAGTTATCTTTAGTGGTGCCTTTATTCATGCAGTAAACAAATGCAAATTTGTTGTTGTCTTCTAAACAGGATGCGTCTGGAGGAATTCAGCCAGCCACTGCTGGA
>NW_019481325.1:0-806 GCF_002814215.2 Seriola lalandi dorsalis | reverse complement strand
GCTTATCTCTGCACTGACCTTGCTCAAAGTTTCTCTCTCTGGAGCGCAGATGACCTGAGATAATGTAAGGGCAATGTAATTGGATCAGAATGACAGCAGAAAGGCCAAGCAGTGCTACAGTGAGAGACAGGTTAAGCTGTGTTGTCTTCTGTAAACGCCCCTGGTTTAGGATTCCCTGACCCAACCAGTAGCAGGCCAGCCAGCCAGCCACTCCCATAACCCAGCACAGCACCGATGACAACTCCATGTTCACGGTGAATGGTAATTGGCTATTCACACATGATTGGAGGAAACATATTCAGAGACCTCTGTGCAGGGGATTGGGTCACATAGTCACACACACCACAGCAAGGTTGCAGTTCAGCTGAACTCAATTTGGCATTACAAATTGACAAGCAAGCAAATGTGGGCCAAATTGAGTGAGTGAGCACATGGATTGATTTAAGGCCAAGGATTCTCTCAAAGCAGAAACCAGGGGACATTGAGAGGTCCTTGAGCTACACTGCTCAATATCCTCCTGAGTATTGTAGGGGTGAAAAGGAATGCCGCTGCTATCCACATTATAAGCAAAGCCCATTAGTCAATGACAAGGTACAGTTATGATGGTGTCAGTTTATCGATATAGCCACACATCTTCATATAGACTCGTATATTGCAGTATATAACACAATACTACTGTGTAGTACACATGAATGGATCAGAATGGGTGTAGCAGCTTCATGGGGATTGTCCTCCATGCAGATGTCACATCCACTCGAGGTTATCATTCTTGACTTCCAGCACTGCTACAAGTCTACATTATGCAG
>NW_019481324.1:0-807 GCF_002814215.2 Seriola lalandi dorsalis | reverse complement strand
TACTAAAAATGACTGGGAAAGGTTGCCGCAGTTTTTATTTATTTATATCAAAGTAACAGTTTTTACAGTGCAAACTTGCTTAATTCTGACCCAATGATTTTCAATGTGTGTTAATGCAAATTAATTATTATACATCTTTCATTATGCAACAAAATCAACTCTGGCAGGCCAGATCAGATAGATCAGATAGATCTGTCCTGCCAAAGGAGTGGCAGCACAATTAGTCACAGTGTACAGAAACGCCCTGATCAAAACAAGGGACAAATAATACATTGCTCTACATTGGTCTCACAAAATCAAAGTGTGTATCTTTAATCAAAATGCCTGTATCTTATCTGAATGTTCATGTTGCAAAGAACAGACTCACCATTTTCCCTACCTGGATGCAGTGGCCATTCGGTATTGCAGCGGTCTGTTCCTGCACCTGGTTCACCTCTGTAGTTGTTCTGCATCTCTTTGTTGTTGTTTGGCATCTCTCTGTAGTTGTTTTGCATCTCTTTGTTGTTGTTTGGCATCTCTCTGTAGTTGTTCTGCATCTCTTTGTTGTTGTTTTGCATCTCTCTGTAGTTGTTTTGCATCTCTCTGTAGTTGTTTTGCATCTCTCTGTAGTTGTTTTGCATCTCTCTGTAGTTGTTTTGCATCTCTCTGTAGTTGTTTTGCATCTCTCTGTAGTTGTTTTGCATCTCTCTGTAGTTGTTTTGCATCTCTCTGTAGTTGTTTTGCATCTCTCTGTAGTTGTTTTGCATCTCTCTGTAGTTGTTTTGCATCTCTCTGTAGTTGTTTTGCATCTCTCTGTAGTTGTTTTGC
>NW_019481323.1:0-807 GCF_002814215.2 Seriola lalandi dorsalis | reverse complement strand
ATGTATTTTCTTTATTTCCGATCTGTGATCACATGATTCGCCTCTCTGTTCGATTAAATCCTCAAACACTCGAGAACTCGAGAACGTCTGAAAGTCTTTGCTGCTGCTTTTCAGAATAAAAGTTGACATTCTGGAGGTACAAGATTTTTACCTGACGACAGTTTTATTTATCTCCTGTTGAATGTTAATCATGAATATGGAAAAGAAACTTGTAACTCTGGTCGGATAAATGTAGTGGATCGAAAACTTCAAGATTTCCCTCTGAAGTGAAGGAAAAGTAGAAAATCTCAAACTGGAGCTGCTCCAGTACAGAACCAGTAACTCTAAACTGGACTTAAGAACAGAACTGGAGGACCAGGTCTCAGGTAGAGCTTGTCTATGGTCCAAGGGGAACGTCGGCTCCTCTCAGGGTTAAAATGGTAGTTTTTCAGTGGAAGTTCTGTATGGTTCTGTATGGTTCTGTATGGTTCTGTATATAACAGTATATCCTCAACAAATTAACTTTTAACAGATTTAAACCACATGCACCATTAATATGAATAAAAACAAACATTTTCACGCAGCTTCAGGTACTAACTTTTATAATTTATCTTCCAAAACAAAATATAAAAAGTTTTATACTTTTCTTCATGAGTTGAAGCTCTGAGCCTTAAATCCTGGTGATCAGACGACAAACTGAGCGTTTTGTTCCGGTCGTTTCACGGAAGCAATCGATCTTTTGTCTGACAGCTGAGCGGCAGCAGAACAGACGGGATGTGGATAATGGATAATATGCTGATAGTAACTTTCCTGTGAAAGCCTTTCAGC
>NW_019481322.1:0-807 GCF_002814215.2 Seriola lalandi dorsalis | reverse complement strand
TGTCATGTTGCACATTGAATGTAGAATCATACTGGGAAAAAAAGCCATATAATGTTTGCCAGTTATATTGTTATGATGCCTCTTTATTTGTTCTTTATATATACACCATATTGTTATAGTTTTTGCAATTAAACATTTTTCAATTAAAAAAAAACAAACAAACATGTACATTTCAAGATTCATTTATTGATCCTGGAAAGACTGAAAGTTACAAAACAACAGACGTGATTAACATTGAACAGAAAAATATTTTCACTTCACTTGAATTTAAGGAAAACAATTTATTCGATATTGTTAACCTGCTGATTTTACAAGAAAATTTCATATTCATAATGTGAAATTTCTTAAATCAATTCCCTCATTTAAGTTGTTTTTAATTGAACGTTAGTTTGAGTCTCTCAAATAAGAAGTCAGCAGTTCATGTCTATTCTGAAATGTTTGTCTGAAGAAGTCTGTCACTTAAAATATGTATTTGTCCTTTTACAATCATTTTTTGTTTTTTTATTTTTTATTTTATTTGCTTCTTTTAAGATTGAGATATTTAAGAACTGATATGTCTGATTTAAAAATTTCCAATTAAAAAAAAAAGATCTTCATTTTATAATGTGAACTGTCGTCACTTGAACTTTTAATGTTTCTGCTCTCGTCACCTGATCTTCTTCTCTGCAGGTCGGGGAGATTTTCTCAGCAGCTGGAGCCGCCTTCACCAAACTGGGAGAGTTGACCATGCAGCTGCATCCGGTGTCCGACTCCAGCCCTGCAGGGTGAGACACACACACACACACACACACACACACACACACACAC
>NW_019481321.1:0-807 GCF_002814215.2 Seriola lalandi dorsalis | reverse complement strand
GTGTGTGTGTGTGTGTGTGTGTGTGTGTGTGTGTGTGTGTGTGTGTGTGTGTGTGTGTTTGTGTGTGTGTAAGCAAAGTCCAATGCATCAATGCATGCTGTTCTGGCTACATGAGCATTTAATTTTGCAGATTCATGTAAGTGATGTGTGAAATTGTTAATGCGTTTCAGTAACATTGCTGTGCTTTAACATCATGATGATACATTCAGGAGCAATAGTGTATTGTAGTTTGCACATTCTTCTCAATTAACTTGTCGCTTAGTAATTGTGTCATTGACATGCATGATACAAATCTAATTGCACATGTGCTCTCTCATTCATGCATGCATGCACTTGCAACGCCACGCATACACTCACCACGCACAGGTGCACATTTGTACACACACACATTTGCTGCGTGAAGAAACGCTGTGCTGTTAATCCTGTCTGTCGTCGCACAACTCTTTTCACTTGTTCTTTCACACTCCCTCTGCTCCACACTACAGTATCGTTCCCTTTCATCTTATCTCATCAGCGTGTCTTTTACGGGGTCAGCTATCTCCATCTCCCAGCTTCGTCTTTCCTGTCTACCACTTAATCCTTTTCTCACATTGCTTATAAATCTGTCATCTGTCCTCACCGCTTCATTTTCTCTCTTTACCTAACAGAAGTGAATGTACTCCTCTCTTATTCCTTTACTTTAATTTTCTTTTTCCACGCTCTGATAATCTGTGTGTCTGCTGGCCAGGTGTTTTTGCTGGACTGACAGCGATTGGGCTTCATAGGTAACACACTATGATGTACTCTTGGTACATTAGTTTAGACAGG
>NW_019481320.1:0-868 GCF_002814215.2 Seriola lalandi dorsalis | reverse complement strand
GTAGACATTCCAGGGCTCATTTTTATAATTATTACCAAACCACTCTTACCAAAGAGTGTTTTGTTAATGTAGCCTATCAATGAACATTTAAACAACTCATGAAACACATAGGGGAAAAGAAAGCGGATGTGTGAAGCACTGAAATCTTCATGTCCAGCTTTAAGGCTGCGGTTCCCTTTTTGGTGCCGTGACATGTGGCAGCTGAGGTCACAGCCAAAAATGCCATCATGTTCCTTTTTTTATATAAACATCCAGTGTATTATTAAATACTGTAATGTAAAGTCTGATTCATGTCTGGAGTCATATTGTAGTTTTTTATTTATTTATTTTTCATTCCTGGCTCTGTTAAAACTACCACCATTCAAAACATGACATAACAACATGGGATGTTGTTTGTGATTCATTTTCCTGTTTCGATTGAGTGTTTTTCTGGCACGGGCACAAACAAAGAAAACTATAGAACAGCTTGGCAGAGTCAGTATGCTAATGACGGAGGGAAAAAAAAAAAAAACATTTTCTTTTTCTGCACTCTGCAGTGAACAGCCACAAGCATGTGATTGGTATTGTAGACATTTTGTCTTTTGACATTACTTCTACTTATAACCTGGTAGCTGACAATTGACTTAATGAACTTGGGTCAGATATTTACCCTAAACATTTCCTCTCTGAATGTTTTGCTCCCACAGATAATAATACTAATTTCCGTACTGTTTGTTGTTTTTCATCTGCTCCTGCGAGGCCTCGCCACAGCAGATCACCATCAGCATATCTGATTTGGCATAGGTTTTTACACCAGATGCCCTTCCTGACACAACTTGGTTTCGGGGGAGGAATAAAACATGATGTATGATCATATCTAAACACTATA
>NW_019481319.1:0-807 GCF_002814215.2 Seriola lalandi dorsalis | reverse complement strand
ACATTAATATGATGGCTGATCATTTTTTGTTTGATTAGCTTAGAGACTATCCACAAGTCAGATATTTTTTCTAGGTTAATGAAACAAAAACGACATGATTATGATAAATCTGTTCCTGTATTTCTCAACCTGCTGTAGTTCCTGTCTAGTTGTAATTAGCCTTTTATATCTTTTCAAAGATAATTTGTATTGCATCAATGATATATGAATATTTAAATCACAGAAGCATGGTCCATCATCCATGGTTCTGTGTGTGACACCAAGAAAGAGAAAGAGTCTAAAACTGTTTCATATTTTCACTAATGTGTAGTAATGAGCTGACATCCTCAACTCTGACAGCAGTATCAGTCAGTGTGTCCTCTGAGGATGATGATGATGATGATGTCATACTGCTACAGTTCAACAGTTAAAAGAAGCTGAGGCTGAGTTTCAGTTGTGCTGGGAGGGACAGACTGTGACAGAACGATAAGTTCAGTCCTGTTTCTGTGAGATTTCATTTCTTAGCTGTAGACAGTGGATCCTGTTTGTTTGTTGATGTGCTGTTGACAATTTATGACTCGTGCAGCAGAATGTAAGTAATGATTTGAACTGGTCCATCCTGAGTTTAACTGATGTGAACTGAAATAGGATCATGATCAACTATACACATGTTTCATTTTTCACCCTTGCTGCGTACCGTGACACTGGACTTTTAAAATATTTATATTTTACTATTGTTATGTCTTTATATATTTTTATAATCTGTGCCAATGTTTTGCTGATTGTGGTCATCTGTCTGAACAGAAGCTTACATGAACCCATGTACCT
>NW_019481318.1:0-807 GCF_002814215.2 Seriola lalandi dorsalis | reverse complement strand
TGGGACAGAGACTTAAGTCACACACTGAAATGGCTACAGCATATACATCAGTGACCAACATTTTTCATGAAGGACAAGCTTCTCTACAAGAGATCTGTGAGCCATTCAGAATACTCCTGTCTGTTTGTCTGTTATATCAGCAAGGCTACACATGATATAATCATACTCCATCCTTGGAATGGGTTTCAATCTGGCCGAAATAACAAAAAAGAAAATCAAAGGAACATAAAAGACATTTAATCGTCACCTCCAAATATGTAAAGAGGTGAAGTGAAAATAAGTAAGAAATGGAATTTTTATATTCAGAAATATGAAAAAGACACATTTACGGGACAAAAGAGTTCATCTCTGTCCTTCACAACACTCCTCTTTACTTTTGAACCATACAAGCAGTTTTCTCCCAACTCACTGTTGCCACGGTAATGGCCAGCTGCCAGTCTGCGGATTACTGGTTAATAGGGCCAGGGCTGGAAAGCAGTTCAATGAAAGTACGCAATGGATAAGATCAGTGTGTGTTGGCTAGGACATTGTTGTCTGTGTGTGAGTGTGACTTTCTTTTATTTATTTATTTATTTTTCATTTCTTTTTATTGTCACAATTGAATCTGAGTGTATAGCAATTTTATTTGGATATAAAGTCATGCCCTTTTAATTTCAGATAAATAGGTGTGCATGCTGCGAAGAAATAACACACAAATACACAAGGGAGTCAGAAATTGTACAAGAAAAAAGATTATCTGGAAAATTCAAGGACAACGCTTTAAACATGTTTGTAAAAAAAAAAAAAAAAAAACAAAAAAAAACTCTC
>NW_019481317.1:0-807 GCF_002814215.2 Seriola lalandi dorsalis | reverse complement strand
CATTAAGCTGCTACATTTAGCACGTTAGCATCCTGGTATTTCATTGGTATGCTACTGTTAAAGCCACAGGACAACTGCTCGACAAACCGACATGACTAAACCACAAACAGAACACAAATCCTTGTTACTTTATGTTGCTGTGTTTTGACACACAACATAAAGAGAGACACTGCAGTAAATGTATAGAAGCTTAATGAATACACGAGACACTAACTATAATAAATGCATTGACTGATAAACATCGCCTATTGTATAGGAATAAACAAGCTGCTCTAAACCAAATGGATGTGATATTCAGCTTGTGAGATGAGCAACATGCATCGAGAGCTCAGGTGGGACCTTCAAGGATGTGATATCGTGACAAAATTGTGAAATGAAGTTCAGTCATACGTTGCTGCTGTGGATGAAGAGGGTCTCAAAAAATCAGGATGCTAAAATGGAATATATTGAAATTTACAACAACCACACAACCCCCCCTTCAACTGTTAATCTTATAATGAGTCCCTGAATAGTTATTTGTATTCAGATACTTCCACCTTGTCACATATTTTTACCACCCATTGTTTCATGAAATGAAGCCCATTTACAAATCATTCTCCTTCTGATTTGATAAATGAAACTGGTGAACGAGTGAGTCCCCTGAATGGCTTGTTTGAATAATTGAGCGGTACTCAATCAGACGACATTAGGCAATGGTGGCGGCACCGCCATCTAAAATAATTACCACATGACAGCAGACTACACATGGGTGCTGCCTCCACAGGGACTCCACATTTGAGACCAATAGATTAGAGCAACACCACCCCC
>NW_019481316.1:0-807 GCF_002814215.2 Seriola lalandi dorsalis | reverse complement strand
ATATGCACTTGATACTAAATACAGTATATAATAGGCTACTGTGCTAAAAGACTGAGGCTCAACCCAATCTTCCTGTGTCCTTCACATAATTGCTGTTGGATTCTGCTTGCTTTCTCTGACTGTCATCTACGTTTTGATGGCTGTCTCTCTTCCTCACTATGAAGAATGGCTTCCACAGAGTGAGTCAATACATCACAGTGCACACAAAGCTGCAATTTGGCTCTGCCAGTGCTTCTGTTTTATCAGTATCTCCTTGAGCAGGAGTGTTTTCATATCAGTGTTGCGTTACGTTGTCCTCTGCTCACCATCAATCACCTGGCACTCACAGACAGATAAAGGAAGAGAGGGAAGTCTCTGTCAGGGAATAATCCCTCAGAAACATGCTTCCATTCAGACTTTATTGTTCCAGCATACATGTCTTATTATTTAAAGCATCTTAACTGTGACAGCAATTCAATTCAATGCCATTTACCTTAAAGGGCTGATTATCTGCTGCATGGTTCTGTCTGCATAAGCAATAGATATGAGTATCTTGCTGTGACATCTGCTGCACTGCTCTGAATGTTCCTCCTGAGGCAAGCGTGATGCCAGTGATGTGTGTGTGTGAGTGTGTTCTTTTATGTATTCTGACTATAAAAAGAACAACATGGATAATCTCCTGGCATGGTCACTATTTGTGTTCAAACAACTCAATATTTGATTGTGTTGTTTTGTGACAGCCCTCATCTCCCTGCAGTTATGCACACGCCGATGATTAACTTGTCATGTGGAAGCTGTGACCCAGCTGGGATTTTCATGCAATGTACA
>NW_019481315.1:0-807 GCF_002814215.2 Seriola lalandi dorsalis | reverse complement strand
TGTAATTATTACTTTGGTGGATATTGACAGTCACATGCAGTAAATGACTGTGGAGTGTGGATGAATTTGAAAGAGTAACAGTAGAATATAGCATGCATGCCCATCTCAAATGTGTGAGTAAATATACACGTGTTGCTTTTGTGTGTGCGTGCGTGTGTTGTGCAGGTGCGTTCTACTATCAGCGACTTTGCTGTATTTATAACCATCATGATCATGGTGTTGGTTGACTATCTCATGGGCGTCCCCTCTCCTAAACTGAATGTTCCTGACCGCTTTGAGGTAGGCATCTATTCCAGTTGGTCTGTTTATCTTAATGCATGGATGTACAAAATGCAAGAGGGAGCTTTAAATCAGATGAAATTACATCCTCTATATCCTTGTTCTTTTGTAAGCAAATATCTCCATTTACTACTTAAAAGCTAATGAATGTTCACATCATCAAATATTCTCAACTAAATCTTTCATGCCTTATATACTAAATGTAGCACACCTCTGCCTTTTCCCCGCAGCCAACTTCAAAGAACCGCGGCTGGCTGATGGACCCATTAGGGGGAAATCCCTGGTGGACACTGCTGGTGGCAGCACTTCCTGCCCTGCTCTGCACAATCCTCATCTTTATGGACCAGCAGATCACTGCAGTCATCATAAACCGCAAGGAGCACAAACTCAAGGTCAGAGTTACACATCATTTTTAAAGTTTTCTGAAGTGGTATTGTCCTTGGTGTCTTTTTGAATTGTGCCTCTCCCTTCTTTAATATCCAGTGGTGCAAACTGTAGCTGTGCAGCATCTAAGATTAATCAGGGGAA
>NW_019481314.1:0-807 GCF_002814215.2 Seriola lalandi dorsalis | reverse complement strand
CACCAGAATTAAAACCATCATTTCTTAAAGAGTGAGAACTTTATCCCTCATCAACTCTTCCCAGTGTGTAGTAGCTGCTGTTAGCTGTTAGCTGAGTGGCTAACTGTGAACTCACCTCCAGTGATTTGAGTAAGGGCACAGACTCAATGAACGACTCATACATCCTCCTCTTCTTGGCGTTGTTCTTCACAATGAGTCTACGAAATGTGGCGCGGTCCTAAAACAAACAGGAGTAAACAAAAAAGGGTAAACAAACAGGAAACAAAAAGGAGTAAGCAAACAGCTCCTCTCTGACTGTGCTCCTCCTCTCAACCACACGGGGGAGCTGCCGCAGCAGCAATCAGAGCTCACAGCTCCATTCATAGAGAAAACGCTCCATTCAGAAGCAGAACAACTCACTGAGTTTAAACTGAGCTCCAACATTCAACCAGTGACTGAGCTGCACATGATCAACCATCATCAGAGTGCTCTCTACATCAGTACTAACACAAACAGTCAGACTGCAGAGTGTCACACCTCCCTCTGTCTGGGCTCTTTGTTCTTACCAGTCCCCATAGCGCCCCCTCCTGGGTGGCGATGATGGTGGCGGCACGTGGCGTGTTGTACATGAGAGCCAGCTCCCCGAAGCTGCCCTTATTATCATACTGCCCCACACATGTTCCTAATACCACGATGTCATACACCCCCCTGAAGAGAGAGAAAGAGAGGGGGGGGGGTTAGCAACAGAGAAAAACATTAACAGGAAACAGGGCAAGCATCAAGAATTAAAGCTAAAAGGAAAAACAAATTAATCATTGATTTCCTTAA
>NW_019481313.1:0-807 GCF_002814215.2 Seriola lalandi dorsalis | reverse complement strand
AGGAAATATTTTGACATTCAGCTTTTCAGGGGAAACATGCAGGCCTCTAATTTCATCATTTGCAGGAAGATACAGCCAATAATGCACACAATCCATTATCTAAATCTGGACGGCCCACACACCCTGTCAAACCTTCTTTCAACTTGTGTGGGCTTTGTAAAGAATTTTGTTGGAAAGATAATTTAAATTAATTAATTTCAATATAAAATCTGAATCATCAGAATCATCTTTAAGAATGGACGTATTTTTTTACTTTTTTGATTTTCCTGATTCACTGCTTTGCCTCAAGGGCTGCTCCTTCTGGAGCTCAGAGGTGAGATTCTCTACCTGTTTTGACAGAGACTCGTTGTCTTTTGTCCTTGCCTCCAGCCTGGTAGAGATCCTGGCATTTTGTGCCTGGAGGGTCTGGCTGATCTCTTCCTCGACTTTGAGCTTGATCACAACCATGGTAATAAACTCAAAGTTGGCTGAGGCCAGTTCTCTCAGCTTTGCTTTCAGGCCCTCCCGCACATGACGAATGGCTGCCAGATCACTCCTCATCCCCTGGATCAACTCCTGGTCCTCTCTCTCCCTTTTAGCGTGAGACTCCCTCTGTTCTTCAAGTTGCTGCTGAAAGACATGTTCTTGTTGCTGAAGTTGTACTGTCAGTTCCTCAACCTGGGTGGTTAGAGCCTCGTTTTCAATATCACGGTTCCTCAGCTCGTCTGCCCACTTTTTGGAGCTAAAGCCTTGAGAGGCCATTGTTGTCACTGTCAGTGATGTTTGGTTTTGTTCCCTCAAAGATTTCTCTCTTCTTTTCAAAGAGTT
>NW_019481312.1:0-807 GCF_002814215.2 Seriola lalandi dorsalis | reverse complement strand
ATTTTATGTGAGGCAACATATCATAAGAGGAAGTGTCTAATTAATTAAACTTGATGGTGTAATCAATGCTGGGAGAAATTCTTCCTGGAAAAAAAAACATAATAATATCAAAAATGTAATAATATCATATCAAACTAAATATCTTTTAAGTGTTAACCAAACACGCCTCTGTAGCTTACATACAAAATGAAAAGTGTCGGTCTTTGCAACCATCTTATTAATACTTCAGTATTTCATCAAAGGACTAGTTCAACATTACATTCATTCACTCTTCTGCCAAGAGTTAGATGCGGAGATCGATACAGATATGAGGCTACTGCCAAGCAGCCAGTTAGCTTAGCTTAGCACAAAGACTGAAAACTCTGGCTGACCAGCATCTCTAAAGCTTATTGATTAAGAAGTTGTATGTCATTTGTTTAATCCATGCAAAAAAACAATAGTGTAAAAACAACAGGCGGTGTGTTCACCATGCATGGTGATTTTAGTTACTCCTTCTTTTTTAATTGTATCACTTCTTTGTTTTTACGATACGCATGAGGTCGTGGAAATCCTTGAGCGCCATACATGACGTAGATACTGTACTGCAGACCAGCCAGTGTGTTCTGCGAAGGTTATGTCATGGGAAGTCAGACAGCTGGACTTAGTGTGTCTAGTCTTGACAAGTCTTCTTAGAAGCCTTAACAGTTGTACTGAGTGGTGGTTGGGTGGGGTGGGGGGTGGGGGGGTAGTGCGAGGTCACCAGTGTATATCCTCTATGGATGGATAGAACTTTGAAAGTGGGCATAATGATAATTCACAAAACAATAT
>NW_019481311.1:0-807 GCF_002814215.2 Seriola lalandi dorsalis | reverse complement strand
CTGATCTAAGAGCCGGACAGTAGAGGTCTTACTTCAGCTCAGCGTCACAGTCAGGTGTTTTTCCAGCTTTGAGCACAAGAAGGGAACAAGTGTAAACCAACTGCAGCTGCTGTTGTTTTTGTTGTTCTGAACTCTGCTGTAGGCTTTGTCTTTATTAAAAACCATAAAAGATTCTTTCCGTCAATATTTCAACTCCTGCTCCTGGTTTGACCTAGAACCACAATGTTTACTGCAATTGGTCTTTTTAGGCTGAACCGCAAGAGAAAGGAGTTGCAAAACTAATTATCTTTAGGGAGTCATATGTAATGTTCTAAGTATAAAACACTGGTGTAGAGGGAGTCACTGATAAGGAGCCGCAGTTTTCAAGATGTTTTATGAGTGAAAGCCAAACATCTGGTTCAGAGCTGCGATGGGTTGTTCTCCATTCACTGACATGTGGGATGTCAGTCTGATGTGTGCGCACATTCATATACAGTATGTTTGTGTTGGTAAATGCGTGTTTCCAAATAAAGCAGCTGCCACGCACACACACACACCCACACACACACACACGCCCACAGAGAGAGAGAGAGAGAGGAATGCTAAATGGAAGGATAACTGTCACACCTCGGCGAGGAGGGACTGCAGTGATTTATCTTGACGATGATAATGTGATGCTGAGAGGATAAATGCCTGTTTCTAAAGATCCCTCTCATACCATGGTGTTATTCCTGTCTTGATTGCTCAGATTTACTGTCCCAAGCAGCTTCTCCTGCCTCCTAAAATCTTCACACACACATTTACACACTGCAGACACTATCTCTCCTT
>NW_019481310.1:0-808 GCF_002814215.2 Seriola lalandi dorsalis | reverse complement strand
AAAAAAATTTGCTTTCAACTGTAATCTTTAATGGGCATTGAAACAGAACATTTTGAAAACTGTACTGATGCATGTGAAGTGCAACTCATATATACAGTACATGAGCTGATTCTCCAAAAACTGAGCATATAATTTTATGTTGTACTTTTCATATGGTCATTAGTTTCAGTTGATGTCAATAAAGTATGAAGGATAATTTTCAGACAACGAAGTAAAATAATTAAAAATCTCACCTTGTGTCTTGGATGAGAAACATGTAGAGAAGGATTCTTCAAGGATGTCATATCTGAATATGAAAATTCAAATATAACAGAATTAGATATATAGATATTTTATGGACAAAACAATTAATCAAAGAATAACAAATAATCTGGAGAATAATCAATAAATAAAATTGAAAAGTTCATGTTAAAAAAATCACAAATGAGATATGATTGTAATATAAGATATATGAGAATTATGCTCAAGGCATTTCAAATGATCACATAATCAGTTCTATTCCACACATAGAGAATGAAACATTATAGGACATTATGAAATTATACGAGCATCTAAGAAAAATTTAATTTGAAATTCTGGTTTTATGATGCTAAGTATCAAGACAAGGCAGTATGTACAGTAGTACTGAAAGAATTAGCCCAATAATCAGTTTAATTGATAGAAACTTCAGTACCTTTGGGGTCAGAATATCCCAGGGTTTTACTGCTCTGTAGCTGTTTGGTCTTCATCATCTCCGTCGTTTGTGATACTCTTTTTTTAGAGTGGGCATACATGTCTTCTGTGGGGAAAAGACACTGAAAAGGATCGT
>NW_019481309.1:0-808 GCF_002814215.2 Seriola lalandi dorsalis | reverse complement strand
TAGATCTAATGAGCATGTAAAATGTGAGAGGTGTAGCTCATAGTGAACTACACAGTTCCTCTCAGCTCTGTTCAGTGCTTTAGCGTCTTTCAGCTCATTGTTTTCATTGTGCCAGTAGCAGCAGGTTTTCAGGTTCTGATAAAAGCACAGTGCACAAACCTGCCAGCACCAAACAACAGGAAGGATCTTACTCTGGTCAGGTCTCATCTGGCCTGAGGGGCGGCGGATGGGGGTCCCAGAAACAACCACTGATGAAGCTCTGCCGTGGTATCCCACCGGAAGCCTCAGCCTGCATGACACAACACCAGAGTTAGCACAACGATGACCACAATGGGAAAATAAAGTTGGGAATTTACAGAACAGTGATGATATTTTACTGCAGTAGGAATTATGTTAAAACAAATCATTTAGAGCATAGGGACATGTACATAGAATGAAGGGTCTTTTGTTAAAGTGTTCAGTTCAATTTTAATGACGATGAGCACAGACAATGAAGAGACACCGTGTGAGACGCATCAGTATGGCCCAGGTGATCTCTGGGAAGTGAAGTACAGAAATGCCACAGCAATGAGCTCAGAGTAAAAGATGGGAACTTGTTGAAGCAAGTAAATAAATAATCACCATCTTTTTGGCTGTGTCCAAATCCCAATATATATACCATATAGTGTGTTCACCAGGTTATACTATCTGAATGTACAGTGAGAATTATTATACCCTACCCTATATAGTGGACTCAAAGTTTCCCACAATGCATCGTGAAAAGTAGAGCACAACCGATGGTCACTAACCAAGCAATATATACCATCAT
>NW_019481308.1:0-808 GCF_002814215.2 Seriola lalandi dorsalis | reverse complement strand
GCCAATGCTGATTATGAAAAAATGCCATTAATCGGCCCAATAAATTGGTCGGTCGATTAATCGTTTGACTGACTTATTTATTGCTCAATTAATCTTTCAACCACTAGTTTTAAGGCCCTTGGTTTTTCAACAGTTGAAACGTTAGCTGTTCAACTGAGCTGAAACCCAATACTTACATTTGAAAATGTAATTCTCGGGCTCTCTGTTGTGTTGTTTGCTGCCATATTATTTTTAACAGCGTGCAATAAATCATGGGATAGGTTGGGCCAAGATGGATCCACCTGTTGGAGAAGGTCGCATTTGAAGGAGGCTTCAAAATGGGACAGCCTATTTGCGCCGCTGTGATGCAATCAGTTTTCAAATGCAGCCTCTGAATGATGTGGCCCCTGAATTGGGACACAGCTATAGTGTGCTGCAGGGATGACGTATCTTTATGGGCAAACCCAGAAGTTAGCATTGCCCTGGTTCCCTCGACAAAAAGCCAATTTTTATTGGCTTTTGGATTATTGCAGAAAATAAGCTCTGTGATGAACAAATGTTTATGATACTGATCTTCACAAACGAACATCACTTTTATGATCATTGAAGTCTAATGTTAGGTTTTAAACAAACTACACCATGGCCACAAGACTTGTGTTACCACCACTAGACTTCCAACTTGTAGTTTGATTTGACTACAAAAGCCTTTCCTCTTAAAAATTTTGAAATAGTTCGCAAGAGCGATAGTATAAACACAAAGAGGCTGTAAAGGACGACTAGTGAGTTTTCGTGTTTGGCTTGATGACGTTTAATGACCCCATCAACCTCT
>NW_019481307.1:0-808 GCF_002814215.2 Seriola lalandi dorsalis | reverse complement strand
GTTCGTCACCACATGTTCTCAATTAGCAAGATCAAACGCTTCTAATTCATCCCCGCTTGTTCAAATCATTGTTTGCTAATGACACAACTGTCTCTGTGCTCGCAGTCTGCATTTTACCATGATGACGACTTTCATAAACTCCTCCACATTTACAGGGAACAGTAAAGAGCACCAAATAATAAAACCAAACATTTACGCAGAGCAATTTGGGGGCTTTACCACAAGAGGTTTGCCCACTGTCCCCATCTGCTCCCGCTTACTGGTACCTTTACAGTTTTAAAATCAGCCCTTCCCGAAGCTGCCCGTTCTGTAGAATAAAGCCCACCTTGTTAAAGGCTGCAGAATTTATTTGTTGCCTGAAGTCCAATTTGTTCAGTATTTGTTTATATTGCATCTCACATATCTACGTCGGGTCTCAAAGCTTTGACCTGTAAATCTGCAGGGACAAGTGCCTTGTCGTCCTCATAAAGGAAATTATGGGAGGGGGTTTTTTATTTGGGTCAGTGACCATGGGAACACTGCAGGTCTGTCTTATATTCTCAGCATGTATTCTGTGTGCAAGGCGAGTAAAAGGAAACTGTTAAACAATAGGTAGTTTTAACCAAACAGTGTGATTGGCCAAAGACATGTTCCAGTCATACTGATAATTCCTCATAAACAGAGCTAGTGTTGCTTTATAAACAAGAAAGCGGCTGCCATGCAAAGTCTAGTGGTAACCAGGAAACCTGTGTTGATTTTTAATGTGGATTGTAAATCCCTGTTTAGATCAGCCACCCTGCTGTGATTAGAGAGGAAGTTTCAACTGATG
>NW_019481306.1:0-808 GCF_002814215.2 Seriola lalandi dorsalis | reverse complement strand
ACCTCTACAAAGTTCAGTTGTTTATGTGAATCAACCCTTTCCACTCGATTGGGGTCCCGGTACTGGGATCAGACCGTTTCTGTTTTGAGGAGGTTGCGGACGCGCTGGATATTGTACGGACAAGTCGGTTCTCAGTTCCAGCCGGTGGTGAGTGAAGCTGCTGCGGGTAAATGAGACAGCGGAGGGAGGGGCGGGAGCAGCAGGTCCCAGTGTGGCGAGAGCAATATGTCACTGAGGGATAGTATGAAAATACAAACATTGTTTTAACGTTCACACATTTGTTGTTGGTCACATCAAAATATAAAAAAACAGTGGATGTATAAAGGGAAGTGGATACTGAGCACCAAGACGACGTCCCATTCATTCCAATGAAAGCTGCTCACCCAGCACATTGTCAGTACAGTGTCTGTTGAAAGACTTAAAGTGAAAGGTGCTCACCTGTTGGATATACAGTGTGGGTGTGATATATGACAAGGAAGTCAGGAGCATGGTAAATACTATGGGCTCTGTTTTAACTATCTACGCTCATTATCTAAAGCACATGGAGGAAGTGCATTAAGTAAATTTGCTATATTAACAGCAGAAAAAAATGCTCATTGCCAGGTGCATGGCTCAAATACATGGCTGTATTTGGTTTCTTAATTAATCATGTAAGTGTTTTGGGCGTAACATGCAATAAACCAATCGGAGTGCTATCTCCCATTCCCTTTAAAAACCAGGTGCAAGGCAGATTGCTATTAGAACATAGTAAGAAAGAACACTTCTCCACAGAGAAAAGAGATCTCTGTCAGAGCTGGGGAGGCAGACA
>NW_019481305.1:0-808 GCF_002814215.2 Seriola lalandi dorsalis | reverse complement strand
TTCCTCCTTTTTTCACTTGGCATTGAAAATGTCCCTGATTTTAATGTCTTGCGACCAAATAATGGCAGGTTTATACGGAGGAGCCATTCAGCTCACACAGCAAATTCTTCTCTGTGGCACTTAATGTCATCAGCGTTTTGTCACTGAGGACTATTATTGCTCTGCTCTGCACTTTGTATAATGGTTGTTCAGCTCAGTCAGTCATGTGATACTCATCACTTCAACTAATACATTTTAACATTGAGTCTTTTATTCTAAACACACACAACAAAAATCCTGTATCCGTTCATGAAGCCAAATAGATTTGAGGAAATTATCCTGCACTCGTGTGTTTGGTTTCCATTCTTAATACACAAGTTAGCTTAGCTTTGTTTAAGCAGTTACTGGAATCAAGTAGCAGCTTTGTTCAAAAATACTTCACTTTAACAGTTGAAATTACGTATTTAATGTTCGACTTTCTACCTTTAGTTTAAATGTGCTCATGCCAAGTTGCCACTCAAGAAGACAGGGGGTATTATGGGAATTCAGTTCGACAATTTTACTGAGATGGCTGCGTTGGCACAAGGGGGATCCTGACACAGAGGGCTTGTGCAAGAAAAGGTAGCAGCTAATGGGGATCCAAATACATAAACTGAACTCGCTGTGTTACGCCATTACCAAGCGTGAGCTGCCTCCTCCAGATTTGGAAAGGTTTTTGGGGGCAAACCTGAAATATGAGCGCTGCAGCTAGCTTTGGCATGCTACTTGAATATATACTGGACTAAAGGTTCAGCCACACCAGCACGTGAAGTGGCTAAGTCAGTTCATT
>NW_019481304.1:0-808 GCF_002814215.2 Seriola lalandi dorsalis | reverse complement strand
AAAAAAAAAAAACAAAGTAAATGTATGTCAAGCTTTTTCTTCAGTCTCAGCTCCTCTGTCTCTGCATCTCGGCTTTCAGCTCCAGAAGAGAAAGGAGAGAGAGGAGCAGCTGGAAGATGTGATCCAGGCCTACGAGAAGATTCACATGGAGAAGAGCAACCTCCAGAGGGATCTCGACAAAATGGTCAGAGACATTATTCAGTTCACTGTGCATTTTTGTGTGGGTTTTTATTTTTTACAGGCGCATTATGCAGGAGCCATATGGCCCATTAATTAATTCTTACAGTTTCACACTCTGATGATGAGGGATGAATATAAAATTAGACGTTTATAGTTAATTCACCAAATACACGAGATGGCCAAAAGTATGCGGACTGGAGCTGTTTCTGTGGTTTGGTCCAGTTAAGGGGAAATCTTAATGTTACACAGATTTCTTTTATTCTGGAAAATATTTAAAATTTGTGCGTGAGGCCAGCTCCATAAAGAAACTGTTTTCCAGTTAAAGGTCCCACACAAGAATATTGCGTTAGACCCTGCCTGTTTGGTACATGTCATTCAAGCCCTATGCTCCTATATGTGGACTAGGCCTTCTGTTGAAACGTTCATGTGTGAAGTTGGCACAGATTCCCATTAATGTCTATGACATGAAATGAGACGTTCAAACAATCATACAGGCCTACGGGTGTTCATATTGTTCATATTTGTCAACATCCATCACATTAATGGCCCTCAGTTTATAGCACGCTTTCATTAAATATGTGTCTCACACACACACACACACACACACACACACACACACACACACACA
>NW_019481303.1:0-808 GCF_002814215.2 Seriola lalandi dorsalis | reverse complement strand
GGAGAGTGTAAAATAAGGGACATTTAAATATTAATGAACATGCTGTGTCACAGTTTAAAGTGTTGCGAGTGCCTCATAGGAATATAAAGTCGCATCAAGTGGATATTGTGCAGCGAGATCAGATATTTCGGCGGAAAACAAACTCGTCTTACTGATGCATTCGATTTCATCAAGTCTGCGACTTGTCAAGTCAACAGCAGTAGTCTTCATTATGTTAACAGGAAGCGTGATCCGGACACAGTTACATTTCCTACAAGGCATGTTTGCTGTTGCAAATTGGTTGTATATAAACAGAATTTCTGGGAGACGGGGTTAGAGAGAAAGACCTGAGCACATGCTAAGTGGTTTATTAAAAGTCAGAGAAGCCCCTTGGTCGTCGTCTTAACTGACTGTTGTTACTCTGGATCAGCCCGAGTGGTTGTGCACATATTCCATTGAAACCAGCAGCATGTTAGCATCGCCTCCCAGTGAAAGTCATTACACAGATAATTTAACGGCTTTTTGTTTGCACTAACAGATGGAAACAACCACTTGCAATCACGCAAATATTAATGGCCTTTATACTTTTTCCTCTTACGATGAGTTTTATATTAGTAATCACCACCCACTCTTTGTTTAGATCAAATGTCGTATGAAGTCACCAGTAAGGAAGTGCTGGCCCTTTAAATGCCGATAACACAACACCAATATCAGCACATTATCAGCACAGGTACAGTGGTATCAGAGCGGGGTTATTGTGATATCGTTATGTCAACACTCGGCCACACTGATAATGACAATAGTGTGATTCCCATAGACCCCCCCCCCC
>NW_019481302.1:0-808 GCF_002814215.2 Seriola lalandi dorsalis | reverse complement strand
GTGTGTGTGTGTGTGTGTGTGTGTGTGTGACTTCACACAGGTAATTCAGCCTTTTAACAGAATTCATAATGTGGAGCACACGGACTAAATGTAGGCTGTTACACACAGAGGTGGTAATAAGAGTGTAACATCAACACACAGTGACATTTACCAGTATTAATTCACAGGTCCTGTTCCATAGTAGCTCTGAATTCCCACAGCTCGCAGCAACTCTCGTGTTTCTGGTGACCCGGCATCTTTGGCTTAGTTAGGCGTTAACAGCCACGACCAGTGGTTCCCAAACCTAGTGTCCTGCCCTCCTGTGGAAACCTCTACTCAGAGTAAACATCAGTGTTTGACTGACATGTTTTCTTTTCTTCTCCATCTTACTCTCGACATGTTTTTTGCTTCCTGAATAAATCCTGCTAACATTATAACCTTGCTAACATCAGAGCAATTTTGTTTTAATTGCTGCCGAATAAGCTTTTGTCAAAGATGATATTTTAACGCGTGACAAAAGGAAAATCAGAGACGTGATTATTAAAATGAATGACAGTTTCAGGGTCCTGTTCTGGTGCTTGTTGGTTCACTGTCACACTATCATGCCGTACAAGTAGGCTACACTTAGACCAGAATAGACCAGAGCCGTCTGTAATGTTATTAGTAACACCTGCTTTTCCCACCATGACAAAGTCAAAATGTCTGCTTTGAAAAAGGCCTGTAAATCACATTAATTCAACTTTTGTTCCCTCCTTGTGTTTTTCTTCCTGATCAGGTGCATGCTTTTCCCCAGGTGCTTCATAAGGGAAAAAAAGAACATAATTCATTA
>NW_019481301.1:0-808 GCF_002814215.2 Seriola lalandi dorsalis | reverse complement strand
ATATAGACATGAAAAGGTAGCTTGTGTAATGTGATGAAATGAGATCTGAGTAGGTGTCATTACCACCGCGGCGCGACCGAGCGAGGCTGCTAAAGAAATCAGAAGTTGTTTGAAACGTAAAGGCTGCTGCAGCTGGCAATCGCCCAGACCTGACTGTACGATACACTGGACAGTCAGCGGTCTGCGGATGTTTAATGTGGCCGTAAATTCAGTTTTCCTGACACTTCCTGTAAACGCCCCGTGGCTCCACGTTCGGGAAGTAGCCTGACATCTCGCGGCTGCCCGGGGGCCACGTCTTACAGGGCTCCAAGAATAGGCTCAGATTTAATTTGCAGAGTCTTAATTTAATACTTGCTTGCACAGATGTACAAAGAAATGAGCGATAGGTCCCCGTTAATCATCCCTCCCTTTCACAGCGGTCATGAAGAGACAGACAGAATCCAAAGTCCATGTTCCATGCAAACACGTATTAAGCAAACGGCTTCAGCAGCCTTCGTCTAATTAAGTGGGTTTCTTCCAAAAATTGGTCTTGTTAGCATAAATCCTCTCCGTCTCTTTATGTGCATGGCGTCGCTGAGCCAGTTTGGCCTGAAGAGCGGCGGCTCTGGCTCAGGACGTACAGCAGGTCATCCGCTAATTGCAGGGTTGGTGGTTTGATCCAGCTCCTCGCGGCCGCAGGTCGAAATGTCCTTGGGCAAGACAATCATCCACAAATTGCTCCCGATGGTCAGACAGCTACCGTCATCGGAGCCCCACTGCCATCTCAATGTGTGTGTGTGTGTGTGTGTGTGTGTGTGTGTGTGTGTGT
>NW_019481300.1:0-808 GCF_002814215.2 Seriola lalandi dorsalis | reverse complement strand
GCTTTGTTGAAAAGAGCCAATGGTGCGTTGGCTGGTAACTAGGCACCCTATTTATCAGTTACCAGCACCAACAATAACTGTAACCCGACACCTCCTCAGAGAGAAAGAGATGGAGGAAAGTAGAGAGAGAGAGTTGGAATGAGATGGAGAAAGAAAAGAGTAAAACAGAAAATCAAGAATTTCTAGAAAAAACAAGTTTCAGTTGCTACTTACATTTAAATGATTAATATTATTATTTACCGAATCCGTTTTTTAAATGTATTTTAAGTACATTTCTTGTTCTTGCCAAGCAAAATTTAAACATTCAGTATTTTACTACTTCAATAAAATGTCGGTAATAAAAGTGAAAGAAAAAAAAACAAAAAACAAATATGTGAAAGAAAGCCAGGATGAGCAACAGCTAACGACAGAAGCAGAGAGAACGAGAGGATCTGGTGTCAGTGTAATGGATACCCGGGTCCTATTAGGCCATTCATGGCTGGGCAGCTTTTAAGAGAGCGGTGCAGGCCGATCTGTGAGCGGGCTTTTGATCATTGGGCGCCCCCCCACCAAACCGACCATTTGTCCACTGGTAGCTTATCAAAAGGGATCAATACGGAAGATTGCGGGAAAGGAGTAGTGGTGTGTGTGCATTATGTGCATTTCAATATCGTTTGTTTGTGTGTATGTGACTTCTACATTTGTGCAGAGCAGCAGAGCATGACCAACTGTTGACTAGGCTGCATGCACTTAGCATAGTGTGTGTGTGTGTGTGTGTGTGTGCGCACGTGCATTCCCGGTTATAGCTGAGTGACTTCCCTCCTATGAA
>NW_019481299.1:0-808 GCF_002814215.2 Seriola lalandi dorsalis | reverse complement strand
ATCTTTGAATTTATTTTGGTGCAGCCTTAAGAATATAAAACACGGCCTGCCCTCTCAGTCTGATACATTCCTCCTGAAAATTAAACCCAGTCATGCAGAAGTTTTTTGTGACAAAATTTAAAACACCCTTCACCAGAGGTCTGAAAAAGAGTAAACCTGAACTCAGTGGCGCCGCAGACGCTCTGTAAGAGTCAGTTAAATGTTTCCCTGCTTTGTCCCTGCTCCCCGTTTCCATCCATCATCACGTCTCTGCAGAGAATCACAGATATTTACACCTCCGTCGGTTCGGCAGGTAGGTGTCAGGAGTTTGTCTGGCTGCCTGTCAGGATGGTGAAGTGTGTCTGTAACCAGCTCGCAGGCTCGTTGATCTCTGGGAGTGTGTGTGTGAACTTTCTGCTTCAGGGAGTCTCTGTTTTGCGAGGAGCGATGAGGAGGTGTTGATTACAGAGGAGGAAGATGAAAGCCCAGGGGCGAGTGGCTTCAACAGCACATGAGGATGATGCTGACAGCTGTGTGTGCAGCTTGTAGACGGATCCTGATATCAGAGTGTGATGTGGGAGGTCAGCTGTCTGCAGGTTAGCTCAGGATAGTCTTGTCTGTGTGAGACGAAATGTGAGTGGCACAGCTGTGACTGATTCAATTACAGTGATTTAGTTTGCGAGAGATTTCGAACGTGAGGGTTTGAAATGAACTGGAGATCAAAGGTTTTTACCCTGAAACTGAGTGAAACTGATTTATATTGATTAGATTTGTAGAGAGTTAGAGTCGAAGGCTCAGAGGTACTTGAAGAAACACTGGTCCTAGAGCA
>NW_019481298.1:0-808 GCF_002814215.2 Seriola lalandi dorsalis | reverse complement strand
GGACATGAGTAAGACAGGAGCCTGTCTCATGGTTAACCCGCTAACGTTGGAGTTAAACCTCATTATTATTATTATTGTTATCATTATTATTAGGCATTATTTTTCTCAGACTGCTCAGACTCAGTCACCATGGCTACAGGCTCCCACTGTTGTTTACAAAAGAAGAATGACGTTCGTAGCACAGGGTAGAAAAGATTAGTCGCAAACCAACTTCATTCTAATTTTAGCAGCTTCACATGTTAAAATGTCAAACAGGTGCCACAGCCTATAAAATACATTCTGAATCTATAATGCACAGCTTTCAGTAACTGGTGACTGCATTATTTCATTTGTGCTTATTGCCTTTAAGCTGCTGACTTATTACGTTGTATGACTGCAGTGAATAGAAATCAATAACTTCATCTGATCTCATTAAATATCCTGTTTAAATCAGCGCTCTGCCTCTGTTCTCTAAATGTACAGTTTGGTTTTTATTTTTGTGGTTTTGTGGAGTATCTTGAACTATGAACTCATTTCATGTAATGAGTTAGTTCTTTATCTATTATCAATCTATAATGTGATCCTGATTAAGAGTAATCTAATGCAATGATTAAAAGACTCACCCTCTTTAAAGCGCAGGCTCTGATGACTCTCTCGTACTTTTGGGGGTTCAGCTCTTTCCCAAACAGGATGTTACTGCGGATGGTTCCAGGGAACACCCAGGGCTGCTGGGCGGCGTATGTCAGCTGACCTTTGACCTTCAGCATCCCCTTTTCATTTGGCAGCTCTCCCAGGATGGAGCTCAGCAGGGAGGACTGAATGAACACAC
>NW_019481297.1:0-808 GCF_002814215.2 Seriola lalandi dorsalis | reverse complement strand
CCTGCCATAACGTCACATTAACTGAGCAGATTTAACTCCTGAACCAGGATCATACCATAAAAACTTCAGCTACGTTACAAAGAAATGTGTCTCTGACTTGGGCGTCACTTCATCTAATCCTGCGTTTGAGGTCGTGAAGTGTACGAGGTCAACACTCTGTGTGGAGAGTGTGATTCAGGTACTTGACACACTCCCAGCAGGTAGTGCTCAAAGGCAGCTTGGTCGAGGTCAGGTCAGGCTTGAAGGCGTTAACAGGCCGGCAGATTGGTTGAGGCAAACAGTCGTAAGAGAATAGGCAACAGGAAGTCAAACGGCTGATTGAGAGTATGTCAGACAACACACAAACTCACACACCATGGTCATAAACAATAGCAGATTGTTTAAAAGCGAATGAATAATGCAGCAAATTAGCTGAAAAATGGGTCATAAGTTTACTATCAGCAGTGCGAACGTCCTGTTCAGTGGACACTTGAGCGAGTGTTTGGAGAAACTTATTGACGAACAGGAGAATAAAACTTCAGAAGTAATTCACCTGCAGTGGAAATGTGATTTTCACATCAGCTCCTTTCGAGCCATTAAGCAGTAATTAAAGAAATATTTATTGACTGGCTCATTTCACCAACTTAACAATGCAATAGAAATCTTGCCTCGAGCCGATTATTCCCAGAAGAGAGAGTATTGATGAACACATAAACATACATCCTCCCCCGCGTCTTTAAGTGCATCAGTACTGTATAAAACAAATACTCCTTCCTGCGCTTATCCTGCACTTTTTTGTTTGAGATTGTGCCAACGAGCGAGAGTAAAT
>NW_019481296.1:0-809 GCF_002814215.2 Seriola lalandi dorsalis | reverse complement strand
GGACATAATGTAATAATTATGTTATGATGGCCTTCCAGAAATATATTATATTATATATATATATTTTTTTTTTTTTCAGGCAGAATTGTTTGTGGATTTAATAGGGAAACAGTTTTAAAACTATTTAGTTATATACTTTATTGGATAAGGTTCATTTGTAGATTCTAACAGCTGTCATCTAGTTGGGAAATAAGGAAAGAATACAGTGCTTATGACTGCCACCTGCCCATCAGGGGATGTGTAAGAAGTCTCCACAGACTTTGGCCTTAATTAATACACACAACATATACATTCCAAAGTTACATTGTCCACTTCAAATTGTTAAACGTGGCTTAATTTGACTTCTGAGAAGCATTATAATGAGTCTCCATCCTTTCTGCTGCACACAGCAATGTCGTGCACTCCAAACAGGCAGGTGGTGCAGAGGAAAAACTGGTGCCTATCACAACATAAAACTGGGTTCAATCATTTTAACTCACTCTTTCACCTCTCAACAAAAGGTAATCTGCTTTTTATATGTGTTGTATTAATATTTTCTTTGGCTCCTTGTTTATTCTAAAAGTTTTTTGTTTTTTTTAAGCCATGTGTTTATATACATTATTGAATTTTTATCTCACACTATATGTGAGGTCAGACATGCTAATTGAACACCAAATAGTCAAGATGTCTACATGCAAAATACAGTCCGAGCTGGAAAAAGGAGAAAACCATTTCACACCATTCTCTTGAATTAGTTTCAACTGTTAAAGCCTGCCGTCAGTCCTCTCTCCATTGGGCTTAATGGGGAGTTAATCAATTTGTTGACTCCA
>NW_019481295.1:0-809 GCF_002814215.2 Seriola lalandi dorsalis | reverse complement strand
TCTCTAGAGCTAATTTCCTCCTTCATGACACCTGTTTATATAACTCACCTGTTTACATTTTATTAAGGACTAAAGTTATGGAAAATTGAGGGCATGGTCTCTTTGAGTGACAGGTGGGCGCCATAACAGTTAACTAGCCGCTAGCTGTCTGTGCGGCGTCACTTCAGCTGATTCGAGTCACTGAACTTGTAAATATCAGAGAATATGAATTGTTGATTAACTGACTAACAGAACATGAGGAAGTCTGTGCTCCTGTTTTTTGAGTTGAGTGAAATTCTAGTGTTACTTTATTCATATTTTAGCACTGATTAGCAAGTATTGGGGTGTTTGCTCAGCATACCTGGCTTGTTAGCTTAACTCATTAAGTAGCTAATTAGCCATTAAGTGAATTTGCCTTGGGTAAGCCTTGGAGCAAAATGCCCAGCTGTGCTAACGATGCTAACAGGAGCGAATCTTTGTCACAGTTATTAAACCAGCTCCACACATGCCCCACCTTTTTGCCCATATTTGGATTAGCTGGAAGTTAAGGGCGGAGTCAGTCACTGCCAAGAGGGCGACAGTGGAGCAGCTCACTCTGAGCTTCAAAACCGCTCTTCAGGAACCTGTGTGTGACGTCACGGAGGCTACGTCTGTCTTTATTTACAGTCTGTGGTTTTTATACGACTAAATATTTAGTGACATTAAAAGAAAAAGTAAATCCAGACATTTTTGTTCTTTTGTTCATGTTGTTCTGAAGCTGTTTGTGACGTGTTGCAAGTGAGCTGTCGATTCCAGGAGAAAACAACAGTCAACACAAAAGTTCGTCACTT
>NW_019481294.1:0-809 GCF_002814215.2 Seriola lalandi dorsalis | reverse complement strand
ATCAGGATCAGGATCAGGATCAGGATCAGGATCAGGATCAGAATCAGGATCAGAATCAGGATCAGGATCAGAATCAAAATCAGGTTTATTGCCAAGTAGATTTTCTCATACAAGGAATTTGCTTTGGTGTTTTGGTTCTTAACAATAAACATAGTAAGAAGAAAAAATATAAAGAGAGTTAAAGCAAAGCGGGGACTGCAGGTCAGATAGCTTCAATCTAAATAGAAAAAATATGAATATAATGCAAATATGTACAATGTGCAATAATCACAGTATAGAAAACAAGAATGCAACATATGAGTCAGGTTGGGGAGAAAGTATAAAATACATGTTTAATGCATGTGAATTGGGTGTATCCATGCTAGCTACACAATTAATTGAAATATTATCAAAATTTATTTCAATATGACCAAGTGCAAATATCCAAATCACAGGAGCTGTCAGCAACAGACCATAAATGAAGGTGTTTTTTTTATTTTCAGTGAAAATAAAATGATCTGTTTCCCAGACTGAGGTCTGAGACAGGACACAAACTTACTCCAACTGTAAGGAGTTTTGAGTTTATTAAGTTCCAGAGAAAGAATGACTGGAATATAAAGCAAAGTATACGTAAGAACATGTGGCCTTTCTTTCTTTCTTTCTCTCTTTCTTTCTCCTTCCTCCCCGTCAGACTCGGAACTTCTTTTCCTTCCTGTCATATCATTTAAAAAGTGTAAATACAACTCGTCACATATCGTCCTGTAAACATGACGTAAACAGTCTACAGTAAATCCTTCTGATGGAGGTAACCCAAGTCTGTGGTGTGTCCT
>NW_019481293.1:0-809 GCF_002814215.2 Seriola lalandi dorsalis | reverse complement strand
TCAGGATACAGTCAGAGGTTGGAGAGACCGGGCGCGGTTTCTACATTTCTCCCAGTGACTCAGAGACCAACCAAACTTTGATATATTATTCTCACACCTGTCTGCTAATTATCCATACCATTCAAAGATTACATATGACATATCATTCACAATATTTAGCCTGACCCCAACCCTGGGGACAGTTGCAACACAGATCAGGGAGGGTTACAACATATTGAAAATACATTAGATTGCACTAATTAACTTTTGATTTTTGCCTCAATAAGCATAGTATCCTGAAAACATGTATTGTTTTAAAATAATATTAAAGTATTATTTAGTTAATTAATCATTTGTATCAAAGAACAGGCAAATATATGATGAAACCATGAGAGGCTGACAAAATAATTCCCAAAAGAACCTGTTTGTATTTTCTATTGCCTTAAAATGAACTATTGTTGCATCAAAATTTGCTGCATATTTGGCTCATATATTTTGTACTAAAAATGTTGAAACACACTGCTGTGTGATCTGTTTTGATTTGGCTGCTCAGCCTAGAGACAGTTACAATAAATCAAACTCAGTAAGTTTTGACTAATTCAGACAAAAAGGTCAAGATTGTATGTGAAAAATACAGCTCATTAAAAAAAACGTTCATACTTTCAAAACATTTATTCAATAAATGCAGCAGCAGCGGATGCTGAATATATCTTCTATCGTCCTGGTGGGGGGAGAGTCTTGCTGCAACCGTCTCCCCAACCTTTAGTTTGTTCCTTGGTTTGGTCGCTAAGGTCTTCTGTGCAAATGTTTAACTGACCTTAAGTATAAGT
>NW_019481291.1:0-809 GCF_002814215.2 Seriola lalandi dorsalis | reverse complement strand
AAAAAGCTCATCTACTGCCATGAATGTGTAAATGTTTTATTTTAAAATATGGACACACGATGTCTCCTAATTCACTCAAGTCCTCTCTCAGTGTTAGTGCACTGAAGGTTTCAAGTTTCCACATCACACTAAGTTTGTTGTTGGACCATGATTGTCTTCCAGAATTTGTAAGTTATGCTCAAATTCATAAACTTTCCCTTCTCAGCTGATGAATGTTAAAACAGCCCCATGGTGTCAAACAGTGACGGCCAAACATCAAAGTTAAGTAACAATGATCAAAACCTATTTTTCAATGGAGAGGGACTTTTCCTTTATAGCACTTTTTTTTTAAAGGCTGTTTAAGAGGACTGGAGGAGATAGTTCAAGAATTTGTGGACTGCCTTTTAATGCTGTAGCAGCCTAATAAAATTAGGTCATGTTTCATAATTAACAATCAACGTTAAACAAGCAGCGCTGTAGCTGCTGGGACGGCTGCTGACAGGATCTCAGTTTGGGCAGTGTTGGCATGTCATTGTGCAATAAGGAATCTTATTTCCTTCCTGCCACAACTTGAGATCCCTGGAAAACATTCTGCTTCTTTTTCCGAATCGTGCGAATGAAGTAATACGTTCCATCAACATGGAAACTACATACATCCACCGCGCTGGACTGAACCGCCTCCTTATGTAACAGGATTCTGATCGATACTCGAATGTTTGTAGAAAGAATTCAAGTGTCTTAAGTCCAGTGGAAAAGTGGTGGACTAGCTCATGGATTTTTCCCTTCTCAGCACAGCAGTATGAAATCCCCAGAAACTATATCACCCCCCC
>NW_019481290.1:0-1030 GCF_002814215.2 Seriola lalandi dorsalis | reverse complement strand
GACATCAACACATTCCTCAGGGATGATCATATTTTCTTGATAATTCAGTAAAGGTCTAATTTCTTGTCTTTTCGTTCAGGACAATAATTTAATTATGTTATTTAATCTAAACACTGACCAGTTTTGATGCCCTGATGATGGATAAATGGTGAAAGGGAAGAGACATCTCCTCCAAAGAAAACCACATTTTTATCAACTGCAACATTAAAGGCAACTTGTTATTATAATATTGATCATGACCTCTCTGTCCTCCGTCCCCTTGATGGGACCTCGAGGACGGGTGGAAAATTCTAATTTCAATGCTGCTTCTACAAACAATGTTTGGGAAAATTATGTGCTATAAATCCTAAACTGTAAATCTTCGTTACTAGTCATTGTGTTTTTGAAATGCTGCCATAGAACAGCAAATTGTTATTCTTCTAATGCTAATTTTAGAGCTGTAGCTGCCCTGCAAAGCTGTGTTAAGTAGATATGTTAGTGTTGTCGTGTCAGGAAACAGAATGGGAGGGGCAAGGGAGCGATGAGTAGCTCACAGTGTGAATTTGTTTAGAGTCTTACTCCATTCTCTTGTTGGTGAACAAGTTAGATACAGCAACTTTCAGAAAATATACTTTTGTGTCCGTCCAGAATCTCCTGCTATGTGCCGACAGAGACTCAAATCTAACCTGAAGAAGAAGTTCCAGTGTGTGTTTGAGGGGATCTCTAAAGCAGGAAACCCAACCCTTCTGAACCAGATCTACACAGAGCTCTACATCACAGAGGGAGGGACTGGAGAGGTCAATGATCAACATGAGGTCAGACAGATTGAAACAGCATCCAGGAAACCAGACAGACCAGAAACAACCATCAGACAAGAAGACATCTTTAAAGCCTCACCTGGAAGAGACGGACCAATCAGAACAGTGATGACAAAGGGAGTGGCTGGCATTGGGAAAACAGTCTTAACACAGAAGTTCACTCTGGACTGGGCTGAAGACAAAGCCAACCAGGACATACAGTTCACATTTCCATTCACCTTCAGAGAGCTGAA
>NW_019481289.1:0-809 GCF_002814215.2 Seriola lalandi dorsalis | reverse complement strand
TACTGCAGCTACAAAACATGCTAATCAGTTAGCAGTTATTGAGCAAAACAGTAAAGTTGTGGAAAACCTAAACAATAATTTGAAAGATGCTGAAAAGCTCAGTAGAGCTGAGTCAAGAGATAATCATCTGTGTGATTATGGCAGATTTAAGTTTATAGATTTTAAGATAGTTTGTGCTTCCACCTAAGTATTTATCTGATACATGTAGTTACAGTTACGAGTTACTTTGCATATTTCAGTGTCATGGTTTTACATCTAAAATATGTTAGTAAAGTAAATGTAGCTAGTGTGTTGCACACTTGTTAATAAATCAGTTCTCACGCCGGGTCCTGTGATATCAAATCATGTGAATAATTTTACTGTTAATGCTTAAAGGTTCAGTCCATGATGTAAGCATGTACATGTAAATGCAAACAAAAGCGCTGCCCAATGCCCATCCACCAAACGTCAAAACACCCCAAAATCACAAAATCCTACAACATCCTCTAAGACCCTTTCTTCACCCAAATTAGCAGCTATAAGCAGGTTTTTGAAAAGTGGGTACACCAACCGCCGGGAGCAACATCATCACATGAAGTTACAGAGCACACACACAGACACAGGGCAGAAAGAGTGAGCTGTGTGTTTTTGAAACTTATTTCAGGACTCCTCGAGCAAATTTAAGAAAAATAATAATAATGTGCAGTATAATGTACATATGTGAATATACATGACTTTTTTTTTTTTTTAAAGTATATTTTTTGGGGCTTTTTATGCCTTTATTGGACAGGATAGTAGAGAGACAGGAAATGGGGAGGCAGAGAGGGGGA
>NW_019481288.1:0-947 GCF_002814215.2 Seriola lalandi dorsalis | reverse complement strand
AAAATGTTTTTTTTGCCTAAATCACCCCCTCATGATGCTGGCCACCTCTGGTAAAATCGCCTGAATCCTCAGTTGAGGGGAACATGCAATTCTACCCCCGGTTGTATAATGGCCTATGTCAAAAGTGTGACTCTTTTGTTGAGTTTTTTGTGTTTCCTGAAAAACCTGAAAAAATGACTTAGGCCATTATTTTAAGAGGGTGTCGATATACCACACTAATGGTGGACTGAGGCTGTAAACATGATTATGGCTGTCTCTCTGTTTATTCCATCACCCTTCTGAGATGACGACTGACCATGACTCAGATCTAGAATCAATGCCCGACTTACCTCAAAGTTCTGCTCTATGAGGTTTCCTCCTTTACTCAGGCTCTCCATGATGGCTTTGTTCCTCAAGATGTCCTCCTCGCTCAGATGCTCCCGTCTCTTCCTGGACTCAAGCACCAGGCCGTTCACAGAGTAGAAATCTGCCAAGAAGTTTCCCACGCGCTCCTGGAGATAGAAGAAGCAGTTAGATAAATCCCCCCACTGAGTCACCAATTTCCCTTTTAAACACATGTCAAAGCGACAGGACAGAAAGCAATACCCACATCATTCATCCACCGCGTCCACATCCCCTACCCTGTCTGTGCTGTTTTTAACCCTGAGCCTATCACCTTTGAGTTCCTTCCTGGGGTTATCACTGCTGCTCCTTGGATTTATTTACTCTTTTCCTGCCTGGTGTAGGTGATATAGCACACGAAATGTCATTAGGGAAGTGGACAAAGTCTATAGTACTGAAGAACAGAAATGTAGTTCCTAAACAAAAGTAATACTCTGACAGAGGACGGGGTGAAATAGCACAATGACACAGAGAAGTAGCATTTACATGTCCAGCAAGTAAAAAAACGATAAGAAGTAATTTTCCAAGAAAATGGAGAGAAAATGATTTAAAAAAAAAAAAAAAAA
>NW_019481287.1:0-809 GCF_002814215.2 Seriola lalandi dorsalis | reverse complement strand
GTGAAGAACTCCATTTTGCACTCTGCCAGCCTACAGTCGGCTCCGCCTGCAGCAGCGGCCGACCTGCCTCTCGTGTGTTATCACTGCATTTGACTCACAGAGGTACGTAGCTGCTTTTTGGAAAGATAAACATCTGGTGATCCTCGAAAAACCTAGAAGATCGTTTAACAACTTGACACTCATGCGTTCCCAGAATCCTCAGAGACTCTGTATCCTCATCCAAACAAAGATGGTAACTGGTAAATCCATTTGATCATTCTGTGTGTTTAAGCATTTTACCTAATCAATAATCAGACACATTAACAATCAATCATTGGTTATTCGTTAACAATTTATGAAACAAAATTGTCTTTTTCCATAATAAAAATAAAGCCAGTTTTTTAACCACAAAACAGCCGATTAAGTCACTAATTAAACACAAACTAATGGAGAACGTACATTAGTTCAGACGCGCTGGACATTTCCAACAATCTAAAAAAAAACATTTTTCCTCTATCAGCAGGCAACAGCCCCTTCAACAGAAAATAACCTGCAACCTTATTGAAAAAAACATGAGACAGGTTTTATGTATGAGACAATACATAAACCTGATAAACCTTCACTGTAGCTAACATTAGCACAGCTGCTGCAAACACCTGCTCAGCTGACAGATGTCCTGAGGACACACACATACTTTATGACCGTGAACCTCAGATGGCGAGCTGAACCGGTCAGCTGCCACACAACAACAGCTCCGTCGAAAACTACCTTTACGACTGATCGGCAAACACTTGTGTAACTCCATCTTGTTAAACGGTAAGAGGCCCCGC
>NW_019481286.1:0-809 GCF_002814215.2 Seriola lalandi dorsalis | reverse complement strand
AAAAAAAAAAAAAAGAAACAGAAATGATTGATTGATAGATAAGCTGTCCAAAGCTGAAGCAGTTTCAGTTGCAATGTGACTAAACCACAGATAAAAAGAGAGAAATCTGTTTCCCCATCCCGATCCACTGATCATCTTTGACCAGTGCGTTTCTGACTAACTCCGACCAACCTCCACCCAGCGCTCAGCGGCGACCGCAATGACCACACGTATCCCCTTCCCTTCCCCCTACATATTTTGTGATTTTGTTTCAAATACATCTAATGGCACAACCGCTCTCCCCCCAGACGTGTTTGCTGTCATTAAAAAAAGCCCCTCGTCGAAGGTTTCCAATTGCTTTCTGTTGGTGGTCATCATTGTAGGATGAAGAGGGAGGGAGGTCTGGGCGTTGAGACTTGAGTCCCGTCCTTCCAGAACAGCCACGGCACCGTACAGACTCAGGAGGTGAAGAGTTTTTGGGGAGTGGGGCAGGCAAAGAGAGTGGCAGGTAGATCGATGGGGCAGGAGGAGGAGGTGGTCTGGGGCGGTCTGTCGCAGCTGTTTGGGGCTCCTGGCTTTGGTCGGTGTGATGGAACCGCTCAGTCGTGTTTCAGGTGGTCCTTGATGTCCTCCTCGTCCGTGTACTCCGATGGTTCGTCTCCGGGCTTCAGCAACCTCCCGACGTAATCGTATTTTTCTGGAAGACATCAGCAAAATGTTGCATTAAAAAGGTGCGAGCACAAAGAGCGGCTTCAGCAGGAGCAACAACCTCACAGAGCTGCATCGATAATTATTTTAGAGATGAAACAATCAGTCCTTAAATCATTTAG
>NW_019481284.1:0-809 GCF_002814215.2 Seriola lalandi dorsalis | reverse complement strand
CTTTTACTGCCTTCTTAACAGTTTTTACTCGCCGACTATCACAGAAATACCCCCGACTTTGCTGAACTTGTCTCATGAGATGGTGCTGTATGTTTGCCTGTTCCCCTCCATAAAGCATCTGTGTAACATTTCAGCAGATGCATATCTTGCTGTTACAGCTTTGGCTCGTTCTTGCCTCAATACAAATTTCTACTTCAGCGCAGGACATAAGAGCATTTCCTGAATCCATTTTAGTGTAGATCCTCTCATATGTCATATTTATTCATCCTTTTCCTACAGTAAAGCCCATGCATTCATGTCATCAAACCACGTTTCCTGCTACTTTCCATTTTGTTGCAACTGGAATTTGCCTCTTTATATCCTCTGGTATTTCATTTACAATGGCAAACTATTTCATAGGTATTAATACTGTTTTTATAAAGATCAACATTGTCATTGTCATCATTTTGTGTGCGTGGACGTCATGTGATTGTTATGTCTCAGAGATTATTTTTCTTCTTACCATTTAGTCCTGGAGCTTTTGTTTGCCGTGGATGGTCGGACTTTAGACTTTAGAGAGGTTTACCAACTTGTGTGTTTGACTGTATATAGCATGATGTATTGTATACTCTACGTTCAGTTGACTGCAAAAGATTTGGTTTAATGGATGTCACATTATAGTTCATTTACTCCTACAGCTGCAAATCGTAATGCATCCCCTTGTCTGACTCACACATGAAGGTCAGCATTTTTTCCCAAGTAGCTTACAACCCATATTTTAGTTAAGTGGCATTTTACAGAGTAGACAATAATGATTCTGCTGCATTTTT
>NW_019481283.1:0-809 GCF_002814215.2 Seriola lalandi dorsalis | reverse complement strand
TTCAATAAAATGAAATAAAAGTACCGTTTGTTTTTAAATGCTGGTATAGTACCGTTTTCAAAACTCTAGTATCGCGGTACTATACTGGTACCGGTATACCGTGCAACCCTATTACATACAATATAAAGATCATGCAGTACATCATATCACACTGTCAGTTTGACAAGAAACCTTTGTAACTGCAATTTTTCCACAGTAAGAACCAGGTAAAAATGTATTTGACAAGGGGAATAAAGATTAAAAAAATGACAAATTTTCCTCGAGTCAGCACTCTGATAGATGATTAGTTCTCTCTGGAGTTCTGACAGACTTTATGATTTGTAATTTCAACTGAATGAATCTTTTTCTTGTGAAGACAGTTGGACAGTGCATTGTTTGAGGAAATGGTATAGCCCCAGTTCTTTTCACAGGGGAAGGCTGATTAAAACCTTGAGTGTCCACATGGGCTGCAGTCAAGTGCAAGACCACGCCAAGTCTGGTGCATGGGTGGAAACTGCCGTGCAGTCGAGGATCAGGACTGAGTTGAAAGTAATTTGACTATCCAACCCAACTCGTCAGAAAACAATTCAGCTGGTCTCCTGCAGCACTGGCTATTATCCACACAATCATGTGGACTTTCAACACTGTCCACAATGACATTACAATGAACTCCGCCAGTGTAGTCTATTTCGGTCAGCAGACTAAGAGTGAAAAAGCTCCACACACTGACTCTCTCCAGAGGAGGAATGTGCAGCTGCAGAATTATATCAGAATAAAATACAGTGTCTGTGTTTAATGTAATAAACATGGAATGTGTCACCCTGCACACT
>NW_019481282.1:0-809 GCF_002814215.2 Seriola lalandi dorsalis | reverse complement strand
AAATGCTTTTGATTGTTTTATGAGTGGACGCTTCAGATTAAAGGAATATAAACAATCGAGGGGATGGATAGACGATTGGACTTCATGACTTCTTCAAAAGGTGGGAGTTGTCGTTTTATCTGTCATCCCTCACCATAGTTTATCAAAGTTCAGCAGTTACCATGGTCAAAATTAATTTAATAGATTAAAATGTTGGATATTTTAATGATTTTAATGTCCCCAGTTTTCATTTCAGAAATCTGGTCGCCTGAAGTCGCCTACCTCTGACTCTTTAATACAGAACCTGATGTTTTCTAACACAGATGCTCATTTTTTGTTTTAGTGATTCAAGCAGGAAACCTGAAGAGGGAGAGCTGAGTCACCTAAATGAACAGGACTGTTACTTCCAGAACTGTGGATCCCTGAAAAGAGTCATTCCACTTCACAACTCTATACTTGACGCGTTGCCAGGGGACACCTAAGTTTTAGCCCCGTTATCGCTGAGTCTTATCTTTTGCACTTGATAGATTTGATATTGGATCTGATATGAAATAAATGAAGTGAAAGATGTGTAAGATGTTTTGTGCTCTGATGAGATGTTTTAGATTTTTCTGCCAATAAAACACCTCTGAATTGAAAATCAAATAAGAGGGAGCGAGGGCGAGTGCGTCGTGCAGATATAATCGTCTCCCTGTTTTTATTAGCAGATGGATTTGCCATCGGGCCGCACCATTGGTTTAACCTCCTAATCAGGTATCGCTTCACTCGCCCTGCTGCTACTGCTTCAATTAAGGCTGAGAGGCTGGAGGAGAGAGAGAGAGAGAGAGAGA
>NW_019481280.1:0-809 GCF_002814215.2 Seriola lalandi dorsalis | reverse complement strand
TGTTTCCAAGTTCATACAGTGATTAAATGTGAGCGTTTGTGTCCCTGCAGTGCATCCACAGAGACGTCAAGCCGGAGAATATCCTCATCACCAAACACCAAGTCATCAAACTCTGTGACTTTGGCTTTGCCAGGATTCTCAGTAAGTTTTTGTCAACGCGAGTGACGATGCCCCCTGGTGGACACAGCTCTCCTTGAACGTTGTTTAGTTTATGGAGTTTATGGCTCTGGTGTGTTTCAGATATGCAGCTCAGGTTTCTACTGAGAGAGAACAGTCAATTTTTTAAAATGTACTTTCATTTTTTAAAGCCTCAAAATCAGAGTTAGTTGTTTGTCTGGTTGGAGACGCCTCAGTCCGGTGCACACATGGTTGTTTTGAAACCTTCATTATATAACAGACTTGATAACATTTTGTTAGGTTCATCTTCCACTAACTCCTTTTACTAAAGTAAAACAAGTGGTTGATTGATTTAGTGAAAGATATGTTGTTAGCCAGGTCTCATCGCTCGTGTCACGTGTTTCTGCCTCTGTGTTGTGCCGATCAGCTGGTCCTTGTGACTACTACACAGACTACGTGGCCACTCGCTGGTATCGGGCCCCTGAGCTGCTGGTGGGAGACACTCAGTACGGCCCTCCGGTGGACGTGTGGGCCATCGGCTGTGTGTTCGCTGAGCTGATGTCGGGGATCCCTCTGTGGCCCGGGAAGTCCGACATGGATCAGCTGTACCTGATCAGAAAGACTCTGGGTAAGATCAGTCAGATGCTGCTGGTCTCTTACAGTCTGGGAAACACGTGTGAGAAATAGTTTCC
>NW_019481279.1:0-809 GCF_002814215.2 Seriola lalandi dorsalis | reverse complement strand
ATTAACTTAAAGTATGTCACTGAAGGAAACATGTTTACAGCTGTAATCCTGAATAAGCCTGAATCTGAAATAGACTGCACTTATATAGCAACAACTCAAAGTGCAAGCCATATTCTCACACACACACACACACACACACACACACACCAGCTGGAGGAGCCAGGGATCAAACCACCAACCCTCTGATTAGTGGACGACCCGCTTTACCTCCTGAGCTACATTTGTCCCCGTCGCTTTCAAAATTCAAATTTATTTAAAAACAGCAAACAGCTGACCAGAGTGCTGCACAACATCAACAAAACAACAAAACAACAACCAAATGAGGGAGGCAGCTGATCTTGGCACACTACATAACACCAACACTAATGAGAATAAATATGTTTTGAGCAAAGAGTTGAAAGAGTGGATGGATACGGCAGTTCTGATTGACATGGGCAGGCTGTGGGCCATCTCTGGGCCATGACTGAGAAAGCACCTGAGGAGACCCCTGCCTGACAATCTGAGGGGCCTGTATGTAGTGTAGGAGGTTAAAAGGTCTGTAATGTAGGGGGGAGTTAATCCACTGAGGGCTTTAATAAACAGTAAAAACTTTTTCTAAGTCAGTTCTTGCTCTGGTGAAGGAAGATGATGTTTCTGTTCTTAATCCGGCCTACAGAGCTCTGATTGGCTCAGAAACAGCCGTCAGTGAGCACATCTGACCAATCTGAATCCAATCAGGGATGTGGGCAGCAATTCAGACTGGAACCAGAGACAGTCCACTTCAGACTGAACAGCTCAATAACTAAGAACCACATTTGTATCACACGACT
>NW_019481278.1:0-809 GCF_002814215.2 Seriola lalandi dorsalis | reverse complement strand
ACACACACACACACACACACACACACACACACAAGCACACAAAAGCACATGCACACCCTTCCTTCTATTCTCTCTGCCCTGTCTCTCCATTTCTCCCCTCAGGCTTTTATTTGCAGCTCACCCCGATGAGAGGAAATATATGCAATCTGAAACACTTTTATCTTTTCCAAAAAAGAAAAAGAGAAGCAGTATCAGGTGGGCTGATGTGTCATCATGCATGTGTGTCTGTGTGTGTCCCTGTGCGCTTGTGTTAGTGTGTCTGATGACTGGGCTTGGGGACTGGAGCATTTTTTCTTTCCTGTCTTCCTCTACTCAATTCTGTCTCTCTGTGATCTCATATTATCACCACACTATCACTCTGTGAGTAAGATATACACACACTCGTGCATGCACACCACAACTGCCATGACCATGACCAGACAATTTGCCATTTATGCTCTGAAAACAGATTAGATAGGTATTTCTGGTCTGCTTGAACCTGACCTGTCAGACAATGAAAATAGAATGAGCTTACTGCATTATTCCTCAAGTGTAAATATAAAAGCATTGATGCCATTCCATACATTTAAATATGAATGTAATGGCATAAACATCCACCTGCTCGTGTACAACTAGTTCAGTACATGTCAGCACAAACAAACACAGAAGAGCAGATGATGCGATGATTTTGCAAAATGCTTTATGATGATATGAGGGATTAAGTCAACATGAGGCCAATGATCATTGGAGACACAGCTAATGACAGGATGGGGTCTGGGCCAGTGCTTTGCTGACACTGACACACTGACACACACACACACACACACACA
>NW_019481277.1:0-810 GCF_002814215.2 Seriola lalandi dorsalis | reverse complement strand
CATCATAAAACCCTCATGTTTATAAATGTTAATGCTGGTGATTTATATTTAAATGTCATCTATATGTCGCAGTTGAAAGGTGTGTTAATGAGGGGGACTGGTGAGGAGGGAGTGGGCGGAAAAGGCTGACTGACAGGCAGACTGAGATGTCAGATGAGAGGAACATTGAGAGGGAATGAAAAATGAATTTCCCGTGATGATTTTAATTCCGCCGTCTTATTGTTCTTCACTTTGTGCCTGGCAATTTGTCATGAAAGCTGCGTGTCCCATGTGGCGTATCTGCCATTAATTAATTATGGATACCTCTCCTTTAGCCAGAGTCAGAACTGACACTTTCTTTTGTGCCAGTTTGTGGGCGCTGCTGATAATTCTGTGTTATGGTGATTAATAATTTCATGTACAGTGTGTGTGTGTGTGTGTGTCACTTCAGATCTCAGAGATACACTGATACTATCTGTCTGTGGAGAGATAAAAAACCGATGGAGAGAGGAGAGAGTCCCTCCCTCTGCTCCTCTCCTCAGGAGGTGACACACTTCCACATCAAAGCTGAATTGTAGCTTATTAGTGTGGCAGAGTGAGACCAGTGGTACGGTTCAAACGCTCGCGCTCACTTTCAATTACACTTTTGGAGATAGATTCATATTTATATCTGGGAGAAATGTGCTCATCAAAGCAAACAAAGCGCCGCACGCTCAGCCTCCTATCCCTCTCCGGCTTAGACGAGAGTTATAGCTCCTGATTTGAGCCAAACGATCAAATTTCATCACTGCAGATATAAATGCAATTCTTATCCACTTACACGGGAAAAAA
>NW_019481276.1:0-810 GCF_002814215.2 Seriola lalandi dorsalis | reverse complement strand
AACTCAAACTATTTTTATAGAGGACATTACATAAATCATGTTCACCGAAAGAATGATTTCTAAATTATAGTCATAGGTTAAAAACCTCAAGTTTCTCAAAATGAAAAGAAACTCCCTTTTTTAGATGCTGTGGCTTCAAAATAGTCTCAGTTAAGTAAAGTCATATTGTATAAATTTCAGGGGGAGATAAGGCTCTGGGAGTGAGAGTACAAACTCAAGGTCGGCATGCCTGCCACGCTTGGTGGCCGCTGGATTCTTTGTGGGCAGTAGTAGCCAGATGATGAAGTCTGAGCGTCTTAATTGCTCTATAGACAAATTGGAAGCCATGCAAGGTTAACCACTGTTAGTCACCGCAGTGACATTCCTCATGTTAAAACCATCACTGAGGTAGTGAAAACCCTCTGATTCACAGCGAAATCATTCACCAAAATGTGACCCACATGCACACGACAGACCAATAATCGAATCATAGCGCTTTCAAATCACTGACCATTCATGACTGTTACTCATCACCCCGTGGCTTTGGGCAAATGAGTAATGACCATTTGTTGCAGTAGCGTTACTAATAAGCATTAGTAACTTGAAGAGATCAGCACACTTACGAATCAGTTTTTGACTGCCCAACAGTTTGGATTCCTCTGATGAAGATTCTTCATCTTCATCCTCATCCTCAGATGAGGCCAGGGTGTCAACTGGTGAAATAGAAAGTAACTGTGAGGCCAAAGACAATTCATACTGATCCTCACAGTATTTTATGAGTAATGCATCATTTTTAAGAAGTGTAAAAAAAAAAAAAAAAAAGAAACTACA
>NW_019481275.1:0-810 GCF_002814215.2 Seriola lalandi dorsalis | reverse complement strand
TTTCTCCTGACACTCCTGGTTTGTCTTGTCAGTCTGACTGATGTAGTTGATGTAAACACATTTCCCTCTATGATAAGGCACTATGTTTAATCTCATTCATCTTAAATTTATCTTGTATTGTATATTTCATTAAAGTAGGGAGGAGGCTCCATTTGATGCAAGAAAATATAATTTGTTTAAAGAAATTAAAATTAAACATTTGAACGCCAAAACTACAGTTTCTAACTTGATTCAAGAAAATTTTTACAAGCATAAGTTCATGCTAAAATATGATCAAATGTAGCAACCACATGATTAATTTAAATTAAATTTCCCAACCATTATTCCATAAAGAAATACTCTGTTTTCAAATGACGTGTAAATTTTGTCCAATGCAAATGCATTGTTGTTTTCTTACATCAACAGAAAAGAGGGAAAATTTGACATTTCTGTGTTGGTGTGTTTTCTTTCATTTTTGGCACATGTGGGTAAGCGAAACGCATGTGTGTGAGGGTGTGAGCACTTTTCTTGGCAGATGTGTGCTCTGTGTGGCTGAAGTAGCTGTCAGAACAACTTGACTTACGCTGCCTTGTGTCACTTTGTGTGGGCTGGTAATTTACTACAAATGATATTGCATTCTCTCTGTTGACAGTCTGCCAACGCTGTCGACTGGCAAAGCCAGCAAAGTTGTTTGTCAGCTTTCTGTCCCTTCAAATCCCCAAACGCTCACTGTCTTCATATAGTCACGGCCGCACCCTGCAGCTTTGAAGGTCAAGGGCACGACAGCAGACCCACCTGCTAAATCTTTAATAAGTCAAAGAGTCAGCCCCA
>NW_019481274.1:0-810 GCF_002814215.2 Seriola lalandi dorsalis | reverse complement strand
CTTCTGGGGATCAAACCACAGTCTGAATGAGGCTAAAACGTCACAGCTGAGGTCCTGGTTAAGGAGTGAATTGAGGTCAGGGTAAGGTTAGGGATACGCATTAAATGGTTAGAGTTAAGGTTAGACCGTCCACAATGAATAGCAGTCAATGCAATGTCCTAACAAGGATAGCTGAGAAAACTTGTTGTGTGTGTCTGTGTGTATGAGTGTGTGTGTGCATGGAAGAACACTGGGTGTGTGTGCGAGTGTTTGTGTTTGTGTCTATTGTGGATGCGTTTTTCTCCCTAAGCCACATTACCAGCAGTTTGGCAGAAATTAGCCATAATCATATTAGCCGCTCTCCCTCCTCTTCTGCCGTGAGCATGAATGTGAGACAGAATTAGCAGCAAGTTTCCTTCCCAGTTACCTTGTGCCTGTGATCAAGTCTCCTGACAAAGAAAGCAGCTTAAGTGTTGACAAAGACATCTGAAATCTCAAATGTGATGACCTTGTCTCAGCTAGTCACCGTGGCCACGCAGTAATGACATGAATCAGGTGTCAGAGGTTCATGGCGAGACAGCGGCATTAATTCCACCAGGGTGCCATACTTTGCTATGGGGGAACTCCCCTGAGGATCATGTGGCCCAGAGAGAAGGGTGTCAACCAACACATCCACACTGCATACCATTATCTCACCATGGTCCTTCACCCTGTGGCCTTGGTCCCCAATGTGCATGTGTGTGCGTGTGTGTGTGTGTGTGTGGACATGACTGAGGTAGTTCAGTATGTGCCACAGATTTTATAAGCAGTAGCAGGTCTCTCCATATTTAT
>NW_019481273.1:0-810 GCF_002814215.2 Seriola lalandi dorsalis | reverse complement strand
CATCACCAGTACGCTGACGTGGTGAAGAAGTGGCTGCGGTTTGCCCCTTTCAGACAAGGAGGGAGCGGCCGTCGCTGCTGCAAACCTCCTGTGGAGTCTCCGGATTCTGAGGAAGTTGACAGTTTCAACCAGAGCTGCACACATTGACGTTTACCTCCCTCTTGAAAGCAGGGGTTTCCACCCCAGTACAAACTGTTCACATGTGAAGAAATCCACACTGCACATGAAATCTGCTGTTATGATAGAAATATTAGAGATACTTGCATACTGCACACTCTGTTGTTTTCCTTCCTCCACAGTGTTAATAGAGCAGATATGTATTTTAAATGAGCTGAGATGATAGTTTCATACACTTCAGTGAGCTGTGTCAGGGAAAGTAAACCTGACAACAGTGTGCCTTCACAAACTTCACTTCATAAAGTGAAACAAAAAATCATACCATCAACACACGAGTCATGGATCTTAATGGAGAGTAACCTGAGGCAGGTGTTTGAAAGGATCATATTCCAGCTGGATGTCACCTGGTGGGGGACAGGGGAAATCTTCTCACACCTCAACCCACAGCTGGGACCAAAGCTATATTACAACAGGTGGCATTTTTTTCCATTGAGTGAATTGAATGTAAGTTTTTATAGTAAAATTAAATTCTCCCAGGTCAACACAAACCTTATCATACAGATGCATTTTGGAATGCACAACTTTAGTAAACAGCACCTGATCTGTTATTATTTAATTTTTATTTGTTTATTTCTCCTTGTTTTTTTATTATTACTGCGGGATGTTGCGCATGCGTTTTCACCAGCACAGGCC
>NW_019481272.1:0-810 GCF_002814215.2 Seriola lalandi dorsalis | reverse complement strand
AGAAGAAGAAGAAGAAGCTGGGCAGAGGAGCTCAGACGACGAGCTGCTCCACCGTCATCCATCACAGCAGCCTGATGTGAAGAACAGCTGGACTGAGCCGGACTCAGGAAGCAGCTCACACAGCGACTCCCCCACACGGGGCCAAAGACTGAGTTCACCCTCTGACACAGGACGGAGAGCCGGCTTGTTGCTGCGCTGCTGCTCACGACCATAATGTTCTCAGTGTGAATATTGTAAATAATAGTTTGTGTTTTATGGAAGACCAAACTGGATTTATTACAGAGAGAAAAAGAAACTAAAAACTAACTGAATGAATAAAATACACAAATAAATCTGTAAGAAAAATAAACTCTTTTGGTTTTATTTGGATTTATTTTCCATCTGCAGCTTCTGATTTATAGATTTATTTCTTGTGCATTTTATTCATGAAGTTGTTCCTCGGTTTGTTTTGACGCATCGAGTTTGGTCGCCCACAGTGATGTCATGTTGCCAAAGATGATGCCGGCGTTTCACCTCCGCGTTGCACTTATCCTCCAGCTGACGACAGCCTGCAGTTACACCTCACGCTTCTAGTTGAATGTGTAATAACTGATTAACAGTATTAAAATCCTCCAGTTTTTACTGAGGCTGTGATGTCGTGATGTTGATTCAATGGACAAAATGTGGTCAAAAATAATCATCTGCTTTCTACAGGACACAGTTTTCTCACCCAACAACTGAGCGCCTCCAAAATAAGAGCCTCCACAGTGGATACACATTAAAGAATAAGAGCATCAGTTGTTTATAAATGGTTTATAACACGTTTCCATC
>NW_019481271.1:0-810 GCF_002814215.2 Seriola lalandi dorsalis | reverse complement strand
AGAATTGAGCACTAAATTGATCTGTAGTCTGTCTGTCCCCAAAGACAGGTTGAGGTGCTGTAATGAGAATGGCAGACCAGATGCATAGAGGGGCCGTCTCTTCCCCATCTCCGTCCCTCTCTGAAAGAAGACAAGTTTGTTTCTCAAGGTGATTGTTGCGGTGATAAGGGAGAGGGTGTTATTAAGGGTGACAGCGGAGGGGCTGAGAGGCAGTGGCTGACTGGATAACCTTGTCCCCATCCCCGCCTCGCTTCCTTCTGCATGAACATCTCCACCACTGGCCTGCCCTGCCTGCTTGCTCGTCTGAACACAATCTGCTGGCTGGAATTACCTCCCGGCCTCAGGAAAACTAAACATGATTTCTGACCTTTCCTTTCTGTGTTCAACAGTAACCTTTGCTGATCCGCCTACGCTACGAGACCATCGCAACGAACAAGGGACGGAGAGGATGTGTGTGGTTTTTTTTTTATTAAAAAAAGAAAAAATAAAGAAGGGGAATGAGGATGACTGTGTGTTTACCTGAATTTATCTATGTGTTCACAGGCGAGTATGGGGGCAGATGCAATGTCCTCAACACTCAAATTCATGCAACTATGACCAATCTACAATGTCCAGATTTTGCTGTCAGTTCTTGTCATTTTTGAGTTTGCAGTGTTCTAAATCCCAGATTATAAGGTGTTTTTGTTGTTTTGTCTACCCTATGCGAGTTGCTGCTGCTTCCATATGTGTATGTGCAGACTGAGTGCACCAAAGAAGTTGCAACAATAGTATATTTTGTTGAAAAAAAAAAAAAAAAAAAAAAAATTTTCG
>NW_019481270.1:0-810 GCF_002814215.2 Seriola lalandi dorsalis | reverse complement strand
TAACAATTCTCTACATATCTTGAACTTTTAATCGCATTATTAAATACAATTTATATGTCCGTAAATCCATTCTTAATTGTAGCAAAGGTTACTGGTGTGTTCCCATTATTCATATCCACTCCTCAGTAAAACACTCAGCTGTGTTATCACTCTGAAGGGAGTGTAGCATTAGCACTGAAGCTGATTGGTGTCAGTGATCAGTGGCTCATTCACCATGTCGAAGACTGTGCACAAGCCCTAACAAGCTAATTAAGGTCTGAGACCTTGGTGAACGTTATCCAATAGCTCAAACTTACTCCTTTTCTTTTTTTCACTCAAAATAAAAATAAAACTACTACTAGTACTAATAAAACTACTCATGATTAAAATGTTCAAAAGAATGTTTCATCTTTGGTCATCTTTGATTTTGGAGATCATCTTTTACGCACTGAACTATTCACAGTCATAGACATGTTGACCAGGAAGCCTAATCCTCTGCTGGGATCCATTTAGTACAAGTAAGAAGAAATCTGTCTGGTTTTAATCATGTTGGAAATTTGTAATAAGAAAAAAGTTGTGCTGAGAAACCTAAAACCAGTTGTAGATAGGAGCCTTTTGAACATACCAGCAGGAGAACTTTAAAGGTCTGAAGACCTTATCTGCACTTACTTTTAGTGATCTCAGTTTCAGCATGTACTAGTCTTACTCCCCCTGATCACTGTACACACTGCACAGACAAGAGCTGTTGTGGTTTTCACTCAAAATATAGCAAAGTTCTCATCTTCCCAGTCCTGGGCCCGTTTCACACAGATATCTCAGACTGGTCTGTAG
>NW_019481269.1:0-810 GCF_002814215.2 Seriola lalandi dorsalis | reverse complement strand
GCTGCTGCTGCTGCTGCTGCTGCTGCTGGAAATGATGAGACTGAACCCAAACATTACATGTGATGAAAAACCAAAGCCAAACCAAAAAGCTCAGTGAGTTGATGACACTTCTCTGTGATTTCTGCATTACACACATGTCAACACGACATGCAGCACGAGGACTGGCTGCATAGCACAGGTGGGAAATCATTTTATCATAAAAATCTCCATATATGGAAACCATCTGTAAGTATTTGGAATTACATATGTTAATTAAAAGGTTCTAACCTTGAGCAACAACATTATAGAAAGATGTTCATTAATATTTACCAAATTAGACTCTTTTTTAATAATGGAACAATAAATAAAAATTATTTCCTAACTACATTTATTTTTTAATCTAAAACTTCAGAGTATTGTGTATTTATTATATCTCAACATCATGACGTGATGTTAAAGATAACATAAGCCTTTATGGTGTGACTCTTACCACAGCGTGGCAGCGTCCAGCGCACTCTCTGCTGGGTCTCTGTAGTCTTCAGTCCAGGGATCCAGACTGGCTCTCCTGCCTGGCTGCTGTGCCTGTACAGGGTCTCTGAGAGACCGGTGAAGCTTTGGCTCCTCTTACCACTGGAACTGGGTGCTGACCTGACTCCCACCCCATCACCCAGGTCTCCGTCCAACATGTCATCATCCAGGCTGCAGGCCTCACTGACCTCCTGCGTCTGATCCAGGTCAGACATCACCTGGATTTGTTAAGCCTGAAAAACCAACCAACATATTGATTTGCACAAATTTAAATGATACATTTAAAACATATTTTCACGCTTA
>NW_019481268.1:0-810 GCF_002814215.2 Seriola lalandi dorsalis | reverse complement strand
GTGTGTGTGTGTGTGTGTGTGTGTAAAACGAGGCTGCATGGATTAGACCCATGGGGTAAATGGATCATGTTTGACAGACTTGCTGTACTAAAGCCATCTATCCACACATGCTAATATTGTTCTCACTGTGGCGACGTCTTGCCTCACTCTGAGTGTATGTGTGTGTGTGTGTGTGTGTGAGAGAGAGAGAGAGAGAGTAAAGAGGGGAGAGGGTGGTGTCTTCATACATACATTCTCAAGACATGTTGAAATTGTCTACTGAATGTTTTAATTGTTTCATGTTGGTTAATTGGTTGTTTGACCAATAAGTTTCATGAAAATCAATTTAGCTCGTAACTGACAAACATTGCAAACTTTCAATGTTTTCCTTACAAGGTTATTAGCAAAATGGAAAAGAAATAAGATAATACAATTAACTTAAAGTCATGAGATTCTCATGAGAGATTCTCTGCCGTTTCGCTCAAGGGCACCTCAGTGCTGGTAATCAGGAAGAGGCCAATCCTCTTTGACTTTCCCCGACGCCACATACAGTGTCTTGTCGGTCCAGGGACTCACACTGAACATCCACTTCTTCACAAGGCTACTGCTGCCTCCAACAGAGTGAACCTACAGCGCATCCACACCTACTTTATCTTTGCTCATATTGCAGCAACAAATGACAAGACTGCGTTACACTGCCTGCTGTGCATGGACCAAGGAGGCAGAAAAAACATCCAGCCTGAGAGACAAGCATAACACGTCACATGTTGACTCATATGTGCCGCTCTAGTGACTGTCATGTGCAATTTTAGAATTTTTGTTAATCGATCT
>NW_019481267.1:0-810 GCF_002814215.2 Seriola lalandi dorsalis | reverse complement strand
AAAACAAACAATTTCTATTATGTTCGTTCCTCTCTAACTTTGAATCTCTATCTCTTATACTCGTTCTGACTTTCTGGTTGTAAAATTTAATTTGATTTACCTTTCAAAGGACATCGGGGTCATGACTGTAATCAAAAGGGTTGATGAACAGTTCCCTTTTAATTCTGGGTACATTATTCTCCCGCTTGTGCACAAAAATGAAGGTGTCCGTCAAAGAGTTAGAGGTGATGAGTTAAGGCTAACCCACTAATCTTGTTTTATGGTACAGGCCTCAGGTCATTGATGGTTAAGGCATACAATCCAAAAGTTTAATGTTCCTGTCAGCAGCGTACACCTCTTTGCTCTCAAATTAACACTGACTCCTTGTATTTGATTTGCAGCGCTGGTGGACCTTGCAGTTAATTTTTCTTATTTTTATTTTATGTTTTGCACTTTGCAGTTACAGCTGTCAGTTTTGGTAAAACCCTACCCTACTGTGAAATTGTGTTCCTACTTTAAGCAAAACCCACATTCGTGCCGCCCTGACAGTCGTGATGTCGCTGCCAGTGGCAAACAAGGCACGTGCGAACCAAATCAGCAGTGTTTGTAGGTTTTTGATCACGCACACTTAGTGGATGACAGATGGTCAAAGTTTAAACTCTTACATAATTCATGAAGTATTTGAATGAATTTTGTTTTTTGGGGTTTTTTATGGTATTACAGCCACGATTTGCTGCGTGCCAGAATAACTCACAGACAATGGGATCCCGGCAGTAATGAGGAGTGGGAGTCCTTCTCTGTCACCCATGTTGAATCTTTGTGTTGCATGGG
>NW_019481266.1:0-810 GCF_002814215.2 Seriola lalandi dorsalis | reverse complement strand
TCTTTACCTCATTTAGTTTTGGTGCTTTCTCACTTCACCTGTTAAGTTCGGTTTCGGTGCATTTGCCAGTTTGGTGCAGGTCATTCAGGCTGGTGTAAAGCTGTCAGTTAACAATGAATTCAAACAACCTGCGTGAGACTGGTTGGGTCTCAGCTTTATTGCACAGTTTGTGGTGAGAAAGCAAAACAGAAGAAAGTAGATATTTTATTTTTTGCAGGAATTCAAAAGCTAAACTATCACTGCATCAGTCAGCTAGTTAAGAAAGAAGTGATCTCGTTAAGCAGCGTATACTGTATATTTAAGCAAATCACTTGGTATCCATGGTAACTTCATCATCATTCATGAATCATTCATAAATCAAGCAAGTGTGTTATTAAAAACCAACCAACCTCCAGCTCCCTGGTTGCATCACGTTGAAACTGGTTGTCGGTATTTATAACACGAGTTCAGAATATTGACTTATCATGCTCATAACCAGCTGCGACACTGGAGGAGAACAATAAAGAGATGAGGAGAAGTAAAGTACAACCTGACCTGCTGTCTGATTTCCTCACACGAACCGTCTATCACTGATGATGCAGGATCTGTCCAGTGAACGACTTTGATATTCAGAGAACTGTTGTTCTGTGCAGTGAGTCTACACACACAGCAGTACACCTGCACACACCTGTGTTGTACTCAAATATACACATGTACGGTCACACTGTGTGGAAGCAGATCATTAATTGTCACTGTTTGGAACAGTGTTCATGGCGAATGTAGTTTTACTCTTTTTATAACTTTTATATTGTCCAGTCTAATCTCCCCTGT
>NW_019481265.1:0-920 GCF_002814215.2 Seriola lalandi dorsalis | reverse complement strand
TGATGATGTGTCCATCGAGCTGCTGCTCTCGTCCTGATGACGAAGACTTTAAACACTAAACTGTGACACAAACAAACCAACATTTTTTCTTCTTCTAATTACATTTGGATATTTCTGTGTTATATTTAACAGCTTGCAGGTAGAAACAACCTTCCACCACATATTTATTTTTTCAGACACGCAGCGGCACGACTTCAGGGAGGGTCCGTGTCTGTGGGCCCATCGCTTTGGTTCATGGGGAAGTTATGAGCTTTAATTATTTGTTGCATGGCAACCTCATTGTGTCAACAAGACTACAGGAAGTCATGGGCCACTGCTCACCAAGAAATAGTTCCACAAGAAAAACCACAATCTGTTGGTTTGACATTTCTGTCGTGTTTGGATTAAATAAACAGGATCTAACAAGGTGCAACATAATGAGCTGCAGAGGTGATGTCAGCTTTTTACTGAACACACACACAGGAGATCAGCATCTACTCTTTCATGTAAGCACGAGTAACACCTGATGGGATCAGGGCCCTGTTGCACAAAACACCTTTAAGTCTTCTACTTAAGGTTTCCTTGAAATGTTCACTAAAATATTTAAGCTTTTCTCCTTATCTCAGTCTTATAATTAAGGAATCACTTAATTAAAGACCTTAAAGAGCAAAGTAAGGAAAAAAACTTTACTTACAGACTTAAGTAGAAAACTTAACACCAGACCAAGCATCAACCTCTGAGGCTGAAACATGAAGCATCAACAGTGAAGAACCAGAAGCTGCAGTTCCTCTAACGACCACTAGAGTCTGGCTCCAACAGTGAGTCAGTCCCCATAGACTCCCATGTTAAAATGTCCAACTTTACAGCAGAAATAAACATGTTTACAGCCTGGTACAAAAACTGTTCTGGTCTCTAGAGCTGATTTCCTCCTTCATGACACC
>NW_019481264.1:0-810 GCF_002814215.2 Seriola lalandi dorsalis | reverse complement strand
ACCACACCTGTGCTATAACCATAGCCATATCTGATTGCCTTACTCTGGTGTTTCGAAACCAGACGTCAACAAGTGTAATGTTAAAAAAAAAAAACTCAAGGTAGCTACTGAACTCTATGCGCCATATAAATTTACTATTAGCACCAAGTCAGGTGATCCCTAGTCATGGTGACTGATGTCAGTATAATATATAGGTTTTTTTTTCCGACATGAGGTTGAACTTTTACTTTGATTTGAACAGGAAATTTCCCTATATTTCCTGTTTTGGGCCATTTTTTAGCCATGAAAAAACAAATAAACTTTATATTAAAGAAATAGAGGTGAAAATGGATAAAATTGGGGCACAAAGTTATATCATCAACTATTTGACATTTTTTGGCTCATTTTTGGTTTTCATTTTGTGAGAGCCATTAATATCCTCTTTGTTTTTCTTTCTCCAAAAACAAAAATGTGAATGGAGCTATGAGTAATGACAGAGGCCTTTTAGCCTGCAGTTAAAATCCAGCCTGAAAAATTTGCCAACAAGGACTCTGTACTCAGTTTCACCACTGGGTGGTGGCAAAACATCTATTATTCAGCCAGCTGAAAGTTAACTGAGTGAAAGTTGGTCCTGCCTTCAGTTCACATTATGTCTTTGTTCATTCATTTCCATATTGTTTTGTAACAAAGCCTCGGCACTTTAGTTTTCAGTGTATTACCTGAGGTGCCACTTACAATATTGGCCAAGTGTTTGACATGTTTCACTGTGTTCATTAGGCAAACACACACACACACACACACACACACACACACACACACACACACACACAC
>NW_019481263.1:0-810 GCF_002814215.2 Seriola lalandi dorsalis | reverse complement strand
TCCTGTCTTTGCGTCTGGGACCGTAACACATATTGTGTTTGGATATTTGATATAGTGAGTGGAGTAGGGCTAACCAAAGAAGATGAATGTGTAGAATATTTACAAAGCAAGAGAGAGGAAGCAGAAAGGAAGTTAAAGAGATGTGACATACTGGTTGCAGCAATAGCAGCACAAAAAAATCTTCTTATTTTTAGTATTTATATTTCTAATCCAAAGGGAAGGCTTTCTCTTCTTTTTGTAGCAAATAATCTTTAGGGATCTTACAAGTGTTTTGTTATGCTTTGTCCAGCTTAATATTATATCATATTTAGTCTGAAGTACAAGTAATTCATCATGTTTTCATGTTGAACATATCTTTAAAAGACTGCACTGCATTATCATCCAAAATGTAACTCAATGAGGTTCACTGTGATTGATCAGTTAAAGATGTCTCACATACAGGCTGGTTCTTATATTGTAGAAAAAGGAAATTAAACCACTGACTCACCTGTAGAGATTCATTGCATGTTGGCTTTGTTGTTATTGTGAGCTCATTACAGAAGTATATAGATGAGAAAGCACAAAACCCGTTTTGAGCGCTGCTCAGTTTGCATGTTAAAATTGAAGGCACAGGCACGGATTTGGAGAAGCAGATACAGATTTGAGCGCACTCATAATCTCGGGTCTTTTGGCTTCTGAGCACAAGGTCATTTGTCACCATTTTTGTTCATCTTTCACCATGCCCATTCTGAAAATAGTCATAATAATAACATTAATTATCATCATTATTTGTTTGAGCCATTCGTTTGTTGAATTCTACATGGCGTCAGA
>NW_019481262.1:0-810 GCF_002814215.2 Seriola lalandi dorsalis | reverse complement strand
ACTTTTTTTTTTTTTTTTTTACTTCTGAGGTGTAATACTTCAAAGAATAGTTTGACATTTCGGGAAATCCACTTTCCTGCCGAGAGTGACAGGGTAATGATGCCAAAATGTCAAAATCCACTACTGCTAAATTGTACATTCTATGAGTTGCTCTGTGCAGTGAAGATGGCTGCAAACTTTCACCTCCTGCATCACAAACCTCATCCATCAAATACAATGGGACATCCCATTAACTCATTGATTATTCAAATATAGAATCCCACCTGGTAGATCCTTTGCCTTTCATAGCGGAGGGGGTCAATGAACAAGAGCTGGACAGAAATGAACTCTGATGTAAATGTGTGAGTATCACTTCAGATTTTTCTCACCAAGGGGATGACTGATGACTGTTTTTCTGCCCGACTGCCACAGTGGGTTAAGACAAGGGGCTTTATGATGCATGGACATCCTTCGTTACTAATTAACCTTCATACTACACTAATTAATTAGATTTCAGCAAGGTCAAGCTTTCTAAATGGGACAATTAAGTGCCTTCCTCATATAGTATTGCACAATAAAGAGCCTAACAAAGAGACAGGATAGATGTCTACACTTGTATTTTTATGAGTAGAAAATACTTAAATGTTTTTTTAATGTAATTTACTAAGTAAAATATCATACCTGTGATATTATCATGTGAGGACTTTATTTATGTATATGGGCAAGTTGCTGCCTTTGCATTATAGCATGTACTCCAATCTAGAGGGAGCTACAAAGTCTGTAATCAAGCCAAAGTGAGTTATGTTTTTAAGGTGAATTGTAAAATACTTT
>NW_019481261.1:0-811 GCF_002814215.2 Seriola lalandi dorsalis | reverse complement strand
GGCTCAATGCTCCTGTGAATGAGTTTGTGAAGTTTGAGTGAGAGTGTCTGTGTGTGTGTGTGTGTGTGTGTGTTGCTGCGGATTCACTGAAAGTGTGGGTTGAAGCCTTTCACTTCAGTTTATTGACGGTTTCAGAGCTGAGAGTAAATGATTGGTCAACAAAGAAGTCTTTTTTTTTTTTTTTTTTAAACAGGGAAATCCTAATCTTCGACAGACATCAGCAGACTCTGCCATACTGAAAACTAACCTTTCGTTTCAGTAATTAAAGTACCTCTACCATCACAGCACAATAAACCATAAAATGCCAACCTGACTGCACTGCTTGAGGATGAAGTCACTTCAACACTTTACGATCCCCTCTGCCCTTTACTGCAACTCCATATTTCTTTTTATTGCGAGAAAAACATTTTTTTTTTTCTTGTGGCACAAGGCATCATTTCTGCTTTGGCCGGCATTGATTTTGTACTGAAATGAAGACGGAGGATATTCACCTCAGATAAAAGAATATTTTTCAGTTTTTCACCACGTGATCCCACAAGCCTCTGATTCATGTTACTGCATACGTACTACATGGCCTGCCAACTGCGAGAGGAAAACAGAATCACAGAAGAATAGTCAAAATAAAGCAACACCAAACATCAAACAGGAGTGAAAAAGCCTTAAAGATAGGCTATTTGTATTTTCTTCTCAGCAAGTGGAAAAGGTATTTTTTCAGACATGCTGTGAAAGAAAAAGGAGTCATTTTAAGAGCAGCTTCTCTACAGACACTGTTTGACTGTGCCTGTCAGAGAGGGATGTTTTTTTTTTTTTT
>NW_019481260.1:0-811 GCF_002814215.2 Seriola lalandi dorsalis | reverse complement strand
CCTCCTCCTCTTCCTCTTCCTCCGCCGGTGTGCTGCTGTCTCTGAGTCGGTGGTGTCGGTGCAGCCGGAGTGGAATGGGAAATAGACGCGGGAGGAGGTGTCTGTTGCATCACCTCACCATGGATTTTTGGTAAGATTTAATTGTTGTTCTGCATGTTGATGTCGGCTGATCTTCTGCCTCTTGCCCCAAAAAATATTTACTAAATACCCAAAACGATGAGTCCGTCCTGCTGTGGCTCTTCTCCTCATTCATTCCTCTGTTGGATTGAGGAGTGCACATTTTACGCACAGACCCTTATATATATTTTTTCAAATATATTCTTGCAGCCTTTTTTTTTTTATTTGTATCATTTTGTGGCCAAAAACTCTTTCACTCCATTTTCAGAAATGGACTCATCTCAGCCAAAAAGTAAAATTTGCAGAGGTGATTGAGCAGTGGGAGTATCCGTGGAGTTTAGACACTGATTGACGGCGCGCCCTCGTCAACGGGCTTCATGCAGCTGCATCTCACCGTAACCGTTTTGATAACATACAGTTTAATGGGATTTACTGCTGCTCTCAGTCTCTCCAGCTGCATCGTGGCACAGCTGGAGTGCAAACTTGTGTATTTTTAATCTTTGCAAGTACATATCCAACTTGGAGGAGGATCCTAATTTGTATGCAGTGTGTGATATTGCTGAGAAATGGATTCCCACTGTTCCCACTGTTTCTTTTGCTTAAATATAATGCGAATGAAAAGCATGTAAAGTGAGATTAATAGTCTTTCTCCTAGATTTGTAAATATTGGAGAGATACATTTTACAACATGTTG
>NW_019481259.1:0-811 GCF_002814215.2 Seriola lalandi dorsalis | reverse complement strand
ATGATTGGTCAGTTCACTCAGAGAGATGCTGCTGTTTAATTGGCTGTTTGATGATAATGCCTGCCATCCAGACACAAGGAGACTCTTCCAGCTCAGTCACACAAGCTGAAGGTTAATGACTCAGAGATAAATCACTCCCACATGGAGGATTTTATGGAGGTTGTGAAACAGATCATAGCAGCCAGTCTGTGTGTGGAGGGGGAGGACGAGAAAGCCTCTGCAGCTGGAGAGAGAGCTTCATCAGTCTGTCAGTCGAGCTGAAGACGACAAGACTAAAACAAGACTGAAAACATAATCTGATCAATTTAATATATTTAAAGCTAGAAAACGTCTTTCACATCCATCTGTCATGGACGTTGTTGTCAACTGACCAGACAGTGTTTATTCTGTTCATTATGTTGTATGTATTCATCATCACAACTACACCACACACACATGTGATCCCAATCACAACCATAACCCCTTCAAGCTTCTCATACTCATAAATAATAATAATAATAATAATAATGATAATAACAACAATAATAATAAATGGAAACAATGTAAAGCACCACATCATAAGCAGAGACAGAATGAGCTGGTAAACAGAAACAGGTATCCACTGTCACAGATTGTTTTAAATTTTGTGGGGCAAACGAGCCAGGTCTAGGGGGTCTGCAGGGGTCCAACAGATGGTTCTGAATACAGTAGAGTCCACAGTGGACCCCATATATGTACATACTGTACATACAGTTGTATATATGTGGCTGATCTGAATGTGATATGGTTATGTCAGATGTCAGTGACACACAAAAATCGATCAAGAGCAATT
>NW_019481258.1:0-811 GCF_002814215.2 Seriola lalandi dorsalis | reverse complement strand
TGTGTGTGTGTGTGTGTGTGTGTGTGTGTGTGTCTGTCTGTGTGTATACCGGAGCTTTGGGGAGTGAGGATCTTGACACGCACAGTCTATAAGTCATAACCTCCCGCAACAGCAGCCTTGATTAATTCTCCTCTGGCACATGTCCTTAAGAAGACTTTTTCATGAATTGAAGTCACAGTATAGTTGATTTATGTTTTTTCTTTTCTACCTATAGCGTTGGTGTTTGTGCACAATGTGTGACCGTGAGAATTAGAATTTGAGCTGAAACTGAAGACTTTCCATTGCATTTAGTGGGTTTCTGCACATTATGATTCAGCGATTCACACACTTATACAATCCGTTCATATACTCAGTGATGCCCAAACTGACCTCCAGCATTGACTTTATCTCAGCTCTTTTACTCCTGTATGAATTGGATACCGCTATGTGGCACAGATACAGAGCAAGAGGGCAAACTAATTTTCTCCATGCACTGGCGGTGAAGTGGTCCAACAATGGCTTCATACAGCACCATAAATGCACACATGTGCTTCAGATGATATGAAATCTTTTTCTCATTTCTTGCACTGATGGGCATTAACACTCACAGGACGATGGGAGAATCCTGCGGTTTTATGAGGTTAAGGCAGATTAGGATCTCGACAAATCATAAATTGTTTTTTTGTGTGTGTTTTTTCTAGGATTGGAAGTTATTCTTGCAGCAGAGTTCACACTAGAAATGATATAAATAAAAAGTTGTTCATTTCTACTTTCAAGAAAAAGTTGTATTGGCTTTGATTTAAAAAAAAAAAAAAAAAAAAAAAAAAAAATT
>NW_019481257.1:0-811 GCF_002814215.2 Seriola lalandi dorsalis | reverse complement strand
TAGTTTCAATAGAAAATCTTAGTAGCACGGGATCAAACCTCTATTTTACCTTGCAAATATTCTGGGGTAAACACTGGTGTAAATCAGTATTTCATTAGACTACAGTGGCATTAAATACGGTTTTATTTAACTTTGCCCTGAATGAACTGCTTTGTAATCTCTGGGCCCTGGCTGTTGGTTTGACCTGCTGTTTCCTGATGCAGCGTCTAACTGACGATGGTGCCACTCAGAAGTTGCCCCCTAGTGGTCTGAACACTGAAACTGCACAAGGTGATGCCCTGTCTACAGTAATGTTACTGTCTCCTTCCTCCTTTACCCTGTATGCTCCCGAAACAACTGCATAGTAACACATTTCCCCATCCCTCTCTCCTCTTTTCTGTGTGTATTTTATCGTGTCTGGGCTGACTTGCACTCTCTGTTGTACAGTAGTTGTGTGAGGAAATGAAGTGTGTAAATCTGGCAATGGCGTCTGTGTTTCATCAGCTGTCAGTTAAATAGAAATGTGACCTTGTTGCACACTGTATCTCTGCATTTTAAGCAGCCTGCAAACATATCAGTGATTGACAGCACATGATAAACCCACCCATCCAGGGATCAGAGTCATCTTTTTCTGCCAGTACTGACATCTCTCACTCTCATCTCTCGTTCTCTTTTTATCTCTTCTCCTACTCTCCACACCCTCTAACCTTAACCTTACCATTTCAAAAAACTGTTATTTTAATATCTGGCTTTTCAAAATGTCTGGTTTCCTAAACAGTCCCTTTCTGCCCTTTTAAAATTTGTGTGTGTGTGTGTGTGTGTGTGTGTGTGT
>NW_019481256.1:0-811 GCF_002814215.2 Seriola lalandi dorsalis | reverse complement strand
GTCCTGAGGGAGACCAATGTAGATCACAGTGAGAGTGTATGTGTGTCTGTGTGTGTGTGTGTGTGTGTGTGTGGGAAAACCTTTCAGATATCACTACACAACAAAGTACAGAGACTGGACCACGCACGCAGCTATCTTCGTGGGGACCCATCAATAACATAATGTATTCTCTAGCCCCTTGCCCAACACTTTATAAATACCTAACTTCAATCCTTCACCTAACCCAGACCTGAACCATGATCTAGGTGCTGTTTGCAAAAGTTCTATATTCTCCAAAATGCTTCTGTATCGACAAAGGAGAAGATAACTTTACAATAACAACATTTTCCTGTTTAAAAATACCTCCTCGTCTTGTGATGGTACAGGGATTTTTACATGTGTTCCATCTCTGATGTGAACTACGCTCGTAGTTTTACTGTAAGTGCAATAAAACCTTTGCAAGTAAAAAGCTAAAACTTTATCAATACACCTGTTTAACCTGCATAAATGTGAACATACAGAACACAATATTTGAATCTGCTCTGTCTTCGCCTGAGGCCTGTACGCTCGCCAGATCTCTTTGTGTAGTGAGAGGAGTGGAAGGAGGGGGAGAATCAAACGGCTGAATGCCTGCTGCTAACTAGTGGTCGGAGGCTTAAATACAACACAAAACCACTGTCATAAAAACCACTATCACCATGTAAACTATTGATAAAATATCGCTCCAAAGAATCGATCACATAGTATCACATCATGAAATGTTGCGATATTTTAGTGTATTGATATTTTCTTACACCCCTTAAAATCCTTTTTGAATACGGGCCCAGATGTT
>NW_019481255.1:0-811 GCF_002814215.2 Seriola lalandi dorsalis | reverse complement strand
ATTTATTTTAGTCATTTAGTCATTTATTACACTGACAACCCATACATACTTTTATATGATATAATTTTCAGCACAGAGGTATGATTGTATGCCTTTAATATCATATACCTAAGGACTCAAATACATCTTTGTGAGATTTTTGGCTTTGGCACTGCACTGTGGCAAAAGTCAAGCCATGTTGAACCTTTTCGCTGGATGACCCTGCTTTTTCTTTCATTTCTTTTCTTCTTTTTTTTTTCCGCAAGAGCCCTATGAATTAATACCACTGCTGTGCTGGCCAAGTGTTCTCATTAAAGTGAATAGGGATGCAGTGCTATTGTTGGTGTGAATTCAGCCTAAATGAAGCCGCTTGTTAAGCAGTGTTCTTATGTATAAGATCGCTGCTTCATCTTATGGAATCTCATGTATAATGTATGGAAGGTTTGGAAAGGGTGAAGTATAACTGACTCCTGAAATCCTACCAGTAGCTGCACACATGATACTTATTTGTGTTATTTGTATTTGCATGTTTGCAGGACATAATGTCGTCATGCTGTCATCTGTGACTCTTTTACTTTGTTACTCTGTGACTCTGTGACTCTTTTACTTTTACTATGACTCTGTTACTCTGTTACTATTGGTCTGTGACTCATCATTCTTGTAAACTCAAGAACAATTCATAGTATAAGCTTCATACTTGCACCAGTGTCTGTGTGTACAGCTTATACTCAATCACACACACAAGTCAGGAAAGATAATATATAATGTAAATGCCTAACTGTGTATTTATTTCTATAACATTGGGTTACACTTTGCTGGACAACTGTGTGTG
>NW_019481254.1:0-811 GCF_002814215.2 Seriola lalandi dorsalis | reverse complement strand
CAGGGTTACATTAAAAGAAACAATACCCTTTTTCTTTCAGGGACATTTTCTCTGGCCTGTGCACAAAAAGGTTTTTTTTTCTGGTAATAGGATATATCTATATCTCCGTTTATTTCAGTATCCTGAACTACACAACAACATTGGACAGGGCCTCCTTTTACAGACACGGGGGATCTGTTTGGCTGGTCTGCTAACTTGTGAACCACATGGTCCAACTTCTCTGAAGTGAGACCCTTTTAAAGTGAAGTATGTCTTCTCACCAGCCCTGTCTCCTAGGAATGAACTTCTACATAAGTAAACTGCCACAGCAAATACGTTTTGTAGGAAACATTTTCTATAAATCTAATGAGGATATGAGGATATGTTGCTAATTTACATTTTTGGCAGAAATACATATCAGTAAAACACTGTTCACCCAGAGTGTGTTTGTTTTTGGGGACTCTGGATCTAGAACCTGGTCTCTGGTGACAATCATGTGTTTTGTACACCTGCAGTCTGTAACACACCCCCTGCGATATGCTGCACGGGGTCTATGGGTTCTTAATTTTGACTGACCGGTTCAGCAAAAGGCTAAAGATATCACAACATGGCAGATGAAACGCTTGCTTTATTATATAAAAGTATAAAACATAAAAAACCAAGGAACTTGTCGCTCGAAATATAAAAATAAAGGGGAACTGTTGAGATCAGAAAGGTCTGGGTCCTACTCGCAGGGGAAGGAGAGGGCAGTCCAGGGTGAGCTGTGCTGCAGGTTGGTTGCTGTATCGCACTGTATCTTCCATGTGTTATAAATAAAGTTGGTTTAAAAAAA
>NW_019481253.1:0-811 GCF_002814215.2 Seriola lalandi dorsalis | reverse complement strand
ATGTTTAGTTATTCCTCTGCTTCCTTTAGTAATAATGATACATGTAATGAAAGTAGTTTATTTGCTGTAATGGAGGCCAGGCTCAGATCTCAGCTCTTCAAACATGTTGTCAGATTCACCGTCAGTAACCTATAGAGGTTAAACATGTAAACGGTTCCCTACAGACGGATTACAGACCGGAGAATAACAAGACAACATCTCAGAGGGACGGTCAGAGGTCAGTGTGAACAGATGTGTTATCATCCGTTCTCTGAAAGCTTGTAGCTCAGATCTCAGAAGCTGCTGCTGCTGCTTGTGTTGTTCCCTGTGGTTCATGTTTCATGTTGAGCTTGTGAAGTGCACTGGAACTTTATCAACAGCTACTATTACCAGTATAATTACAAATAATGACAGAACTACCAGCGTAATCACCAGCTCCTCCGCAGGAAACTGGTGAGCAGAGATGCTACAGTATATGTTCGCTGTTGCTGGAAACTAATCATTCATCATAAAAACATCTGGATGGACACAGGTGTTGAATATGACAGGGCAGGTTACCAGGTGAGTGCTGTGTGTTACCTGGCTGGGTTGGTAGTGTTGCAGCCAGCGCTCCAGGTGAGTAGCGTAGGCCCCGGGATTAAGGCAGCGTCTCTGAAGGGCCAGCAGGTCCTTGGGGGCCGAGGGCCCGGCCGTCACCACTAAATGGAAAGTGTTGTTGAGGGCTGCGGGGTCCTGGTGGGCCCTCTGGTGCTGTGGTCATTAACCAACACAACAATCAAATATAACGGTGAAAAGGGTTTGGACTGACACAGTCTTGGGTGTGTGTGCACTT
>NW_019481252.1:0-873 GCF_002814215.2 Seriola lalandi dorsalis | reverse complement strand
TCTCGCTTAGATCTGCAGGTCAGGCAGAATTTTTCTCTGTCAGTCAAGCTTCAGCTGTAAAGGCTGGGCATAATTCATACTTAATGCATGTTGCATCACCATGTCTTGAAATAAGCTGTAAGTCCTGTATCATTCTATACAGTATGAATCAAGGGCAGAGTTTTAAACATTTAATGAAGGAGATATTCACCTATACTCATGAATTATACACAAATATATAAAAAGGGGTATATACTTTGTAGAAGAATGTTTAACAGTTAAAATGTTGATAGTTATGGATGTTATTTAGTTGTTTTACCAGGTGAAAAGCAGACGTAAAGGTCCACCACTTAGAGCAACACCATAGCTGTTGGGTTTGTGTCATTGCCTTTACTGAGGAGGGAGAGCAGCTCTCCTTTCCCTTTGTCAAACCCTCTGTGCACAAAGTGGAGGCTGCACTGTATCAGGATGTTGCAGCTTTCATCTACCAGCTGAGGGCAGAGCAGGACAAGCATCTCAGTGACGATGAGAGAGTCTGAATTGGGACATTGAAATGAAAGTGGAATGAGGAAAAGCAGAGTAAAGTGCTATTGTAAATGTGTGCATATGAACATGCACAAACGTGTATGTGACAGGTGATTGGATGTTTGCTATTACCCCAGTGGACTGTCCAGTCCACACGCTCAGAGGAGAAAATATAGCTCTGTAATGAAAAATTAATTCTTCACGGACTGCAAGCACATAATGGGTTCTCATAAGAGCAGATGTGTGCCTGACATGACAGTTTATTATAATGGAAGAACCCTTTTTTTTTTTTTTTTTAAAAAACAATAAAACAATTGATGACTTTATGAAAAATTAACAAATTTTCAATGGGTTTATCTCTATCTAGAG
>NW_019481251.1:0-811 GCF_002814215.2 Seriola lalandi dorsalis | reverse complement strand
GCCGACTCCCAGAACTGTATTTAAGCGGCTGCGAGCCTCCTGCTCCACTCCTCGCCTCAGGGCTTCATCTATTTAATCTGTCTGAATTTTAAGGTCCAGATCACAGCGGCAGACTCCTCTCTCCTCCCTCTGCTCTGTAAACCTGCCCCGAACCCCCGAGGAGACGACAGGAAGTTCCCCAAACTCCCACAGCAATTACTGAACTCTAAATGTCCTCAAACAGTGACAGAGGATGTGTCTGTTTAGCATATTTATTTAGATACTTCATCTTCTTCAGACGTCTTTTCAGAGTGTTTTCATTGGCCCACAGGGGGCACTGTTGGTTAATTTGACCACATTAGGAGCCTCAGCTTTAACTGTGCTTTTATTTTGGGGGGGAAACAGGATTTTCTCTCTTGTTTTTGCCGCATGGTTCAGATAATTTACAATTTCATAAACGTAAAAATGATGAAGAGATTCTGTAAAAATGTGATAGATCTGAGGACTTGTAATTAATGCCGCTTTCCTCGTGTTGTCTGTTTTATCATGTGAGCAGTAAAGGTGGTTTACAGTTGAGTTTAATGAGTCCAATTCTCAGACATGACGCTTTAATTTCTATTTTTAATTTCCAGTCACATGATCACTGGCTTTTATTCTGAAAGACGTGTCGAAACATGAATTTACTAAACTACAAATAGAAAGATGAGATCAAAAGTCTGAGTGTGTGGCTGATGTCCCAGTATACCAGCGTCTCTACGGAGCGTCCACACCAGACGTCTCACAATACCACTGTCCCACGATTACAGTGTCCTAACAAAGTGTCTATGACGCT
>NW_019481250.1:0-811 GCF_002814215.2 Seriola lalandi dorsalis | reverse complement strand
AATGCAGCTGAGATTTCAGGAAGGGCAAAGTGAAAAGGAGCAGGCCATTTGTTTTGAAAGAGCTGGAACTTGAAGAGCTCCGTATCAAGTCAAATCAACAGTTTATGTCAAAAGACTTCGCTCTAGCTCGGAACAGCACACTTGTGCCACCGTTTAATGGAAAGGAGGTGTATGAGTATTTCACTCTTTGAGTGGGCTGCTGACACTGAAATGGCCAGAGGAGTTCAGGCCATTGCTACTTCAAACTGTTAGTGGGAAAAGCTCAGAGTGTTTTTGCATCTTTTGTCTGTTGCTCAAAGTTCTGAGCATAAAACTGTGAAAGAGGCCATCCTTCGTTCTTACGAATTGGTGCCAGAAGCATATAGGCGGCAATTTCGTTAATGGAAAACGAACGAGACTCAAACTCGCGTAGAATTTGCAAGGGAGCAACAGTGTTTATTTGTTGGACAGGTGTGACGGACTGCAGGCCGGGTACAAGTTGCTCAGTGGGAGCTTGTGTCTCCTGATAAGCCTGATTATCGCTCAAATGTCTGATCTCTTTTCTATCCCTATTTTTAGGATTTCATATTCTAATATTTGTCCATGAGATACACTCCTAAAAAATGATAATTAGACTTGTGATTAACCACGAGAAAGGGAAGATCGGTTAAACACAGTTTGTACACAGCCATTCCCCCACAGACCGCGGTAGAGGTCTAATTAGGCACATAGATGAGACTTATGAGGGTTAGTGAACAAAATCACATTTAAAATTTCATTTAATTGATAGGGTCTTTAATTATCATTATTATTATTATTATTATTATTATTA
>NW_019481249.1:0-811 GCF_002814215.2 Seriola lalandi dorsalis | reverse complement strand
AAAAAAAAAAAAAAAAAATCAGCGAAACCAGTAAGGATGTGTTGCTGGTTTCATTGATGTTTTTCACACTTTACATGCACTTACTAAGTACTTCTACATACCAAGTGCATGAATAGATTGATATGTGCACATTTTTTCAGATCTTCCACATAGTATATAGCTAAAATTTCTCTGGCTCTTGGAAGATTCATAGACTAAACCATTAATCAATGAATGAAAATAATCATTACAAATAAACAGACAGACCCAGAAACATCATAAATAGTTATAAAACAGCTCCTTAATAAGGATAGCAAACACCAAATGTTCCAAACGCCAGTGACCTGCGTACAACTCTCCCTAATCTGTACATGAGGGAATATGCAGTGGTGTGGCCTGTGAGATGTTAAGTAGATTGTAAAGGTCGAACCTCTAGTTTGGGAACAGGTGGGATGACTGGGGGTTTGGGTTTGAGGTCAGTCAGGTACATGGCTCTGGAGAGCAGCAGCAGCGATGGAGGAACATTCTCCTTCAGGTGAAGGTCCAGCCACTGGGTGGAAGAGAATAACATTTATTAAAGGAGATCTCTGACAAGACAGACAAGGATCTTTAATCACAAATGCCCACAAAAACAAAGACTTCTATTTGTATTCATTTTATATTGCATTTGTTTACACAGGGTCTTTTACACATGGACGTTTTAATACCGTCTAACGCCTTCTTTAAGGAAACTATTTTGTCACAAAACAAATATGAAGAATGATTATGCCATTTAAAAAGATTAAAATTAAGATTAAAAAGAGACCAAACTGTATGTTTGATAAATGGAAAA
>NW_019481248.1:0-811 GCF_002814215.2 Seriola lalandi dorsalis | reverse complement strand
TCAGCGCTCTAGTGAGGATTTCCTGCAGCATAATACCGGTGCAACAGCGCGTCTCACTGATGTGTTTTTAATATATTAGGACAATAGATACAGAGACACCAGGCTCTGCATACACATGTAATGCTCGTTAGCTGGACACATTCATGTTGGTTGTGGTATTTTGTTAATAACAAGGAAAAAATATAGAATATCACCAGACTTCTCCTTTAATGTTGCTGAATTAACGTCACATTTAGATTCAACCCAACTGTCACTTTGAGGCCGTAACGTAGTTCACAGTGTTTTTTTGAAGGTGGTTTTGGTCTCCTGTTCCTCTTTGATGGTCCTCGCGATTTTCGAAAGATTTTCTTTTGGCACATTTATGTCATTAGACTGCGACTGATGCACCAGCACAGTGACACAGGCAGCTACACAAGTGAGCCATATTGAATTGATTATTCTTTAGAGGTGAGCAACAAGTTTTAATCGTGATCTGACTGTTACTGTTTTTGTAAGTCGACCTTCGAGGCAGCGATGCGACACCTTTGCAGGCGCACAGAGGACAGATGTTGCTGTCTGGATTGCTTGAGCATCAGTTTCAAATGTTTTAAGTCTCAAAACTCATGATGACATATTGCAAACAGAAGAAAACTTCACTGACGAGGGACAGCAGACGTCGAACTATGGCCTCAAACATGGAAGTTGACTGAATCAAAACTTACAGAGTTTTTGGCAACGTGAGCTTCAAAGGGCCGCCACACTACAAGGTGTTTCTTTTAATTTGTCCACCCATGTATTTCAACCAAAAGTGGTAGTTTAGGTGTTCTTACAT
>NW_019481247.1:0-811 GCF_002814215.2 Seriola lalandi dorsalis | reverse complement strand
TTTGGCAAAGAGACTGCAGGAATGCTAACAGGAAAAACGTTCTGGGGGGAAAACACACACACAAACACAAAAACACACACACAGATCCACTTTAACTAATTCTTCAGTGCTTCAGTCTTTCATCTGTTTCATTTCCAGCAGTGCCCCCAGACAAATGAACCCTGATGTAGTAATTACTGGGTATCAGAGGGTGTAAACACTCCAGTCCATGTAGCAGAGATTTGCAGCACAATTCAGGAAAAGTAGTCAGCTGTTTCACTGTATCTCAGGGGGATACATTACCATTGTAAAGGATTAACATCAGGACAGGAAAATCAAGATAAAGAAAAAGAAAATAATCCCACTTCTAACTAGAATTACTGCCTGGTTTACATCCCTGTTTATCTAGAGTCATATCAAATATTTATTATATCTATGTTCAAAATCTAATCAATTCGTCCTTGAGTCCTAGTGAATGTTTGTGCCGAATTGGAAGAAGTCTGATCAAGGCATTATTGAGCTATCGTGTCCATCCACAGCGACTTGAGACTCGACTTGAGTCTCGTCCTCTAAACACTTGACACTTGACTCGACCACCGTTTATGTGTTTGTATCTTCACTCTGGTTTAAACAGAGGCAGCAGACGACTGTCACTGACTCACTATATGAATAATAAAGTTGAAAACAACAACAACAAACTGCCTGAAGAAAATACAGACAACAGACAGGAGGAGCAGAGCAGCAGAGTGGGCTCAGGCCACAGCTCCCAGTACAGCTCCCAGTACAGCTCCCAGTAGGTCCAGTTTTATAGAATAAGCAGTGGGCAGAAGAC
>NW_019481246.1:0-833 GCF_002814215.2 Seriola lalandi dorsalis | reverse complement strand
GTATTTTTGTGCATATTCTGACTAATTTCGTCGGGGTGCTAACTTGGCTTGCCCGGTTGTTTTGTTTTTTAAAAAGCAGTGTGCAGAGGTGCATGTGCTATAATAAATCCTGACAAAAGAGGCAAGTTATGAGTTGATGAGAAAATTTTGTGTGTGTGATTGAGTTCTTTAAGTTAATTCTTCCTCTTTGCGTCTCTTCGCAGATACACCAAAATGGCAAAAGAATGGACACAAAAATACGCAATGTGATGGCATCGTTTGGAAAGCTGGTGGAAAATGTTGTTGCTGGTTCAAACTTAAAATTCCAGGGTTCTGTTTTTCTTTTTTCACTTTATTTCTTCGTTAATCAAAGCATTTTACCCCTTCCCTTCCTTCCCCACCTGCGCGCTCATAAGAAGATAGTGTTTTCTCTCTAGGACACGTGCCAGTTTCTGTGAGGTTTCGACTCCCATTTTGTATGGAGTTTAAAATAATAATAAAAAAAAATAAATAAAAAAGAAAAGAAAATCACCATGGTTCTGAACACTCGGCTTTAGCATGCACCAGTAAGAGTTTTTCAACCCCAAATTGGTGATGTTAGTAATTCACTCTGCACACACTTAGTAGAATCAGATGCAACTGGTCTCCTGATGCTGAATATATCAACCCCGTGGTGATCCAGCTGGTTCACCTGCTGGTTCACCTGCTGGTTCACCTGTTGGTTCACTTGCTGGTTCACCTGCTGGTTCACCTGTTGGTTCACTTGCTGGATCCTGTAGGGTTGATGTTTACTTCACTGTGGGCTCGGTCTTTTTTGAAGCATTTCTCGAGAGGCCTGTCTTTTGCCATACCCG
>NW_019481245.1:0-812 GCF_002814215.2 Seriola lalandi dorsalis | reverse complement strand
CCTCCTCCTCCTCTCCTCTCTCCTCTCTCCTCCTCTCCTGCTCCTCCTCTCCTGCTCCTCCTCTCCTCTCCTCCTCTCCTGCTCCTCCTCTCCTGCTCCTCCTCTCCTCTCCTCCTCTCCTGCTCCTCCTCTCCTCTCCTCCTCTCCTGCTCCTCCTCTCCTCCTCCTCAGCTCTCAGTGTGGATGGAGGGCCTCCAGAAGCAGCTCTCCTCAGATCTCTGTGTTTGTCCCGACACTGTGGAGGCTCTGCAGACTCTCATCAGCCAGCAGCAACAGCAGCAGGCCAACACACAGGTACCTGCTGACCTCTGTCCCCGCCCGTCTGAGCTGACCCCATCATAACAACCTAACATCCAAGTGACCTCTGACCCTGCACCTCTAACCCCCACACTAACCCTAACTCTAACCCTGACCCACAGGAAGCTGCGATGAGTGTCATCCGGGAAGGAGAAGACCTCATCCTGCAACTCAGGTACACACGGAGAGCGTGGGTGTGTTTGATTCACGCCTCAGCACTGCACGGACAGCTTGATCATAACTTGTGTGGGTGCATTTGTTTCATCTGCCAGGGCAGCACAAAGGCCTGTGTTGAACCGGCGTGCGTCATTATGATGCGTGTTTGTTTTAGATTGGCAAAACTTGGGTGGGTGCGTTCGTTTTAGATCTCAAGGCAGCTCTGTTGGCCATGTGATGTTGGTGTATGAATTCTGTGTGGGCGCGTTTGTTTTCATGTTTATGTTGAATGTGTGGGCGCGTTTGTTTTCTAGAGTATATAGAAAAGTGTGGGTGCGTTTGTTTTCTACATTATATAG
>NW_019481244.1:0-812 GCF_002814215.2 Seriola lalandi dorsalis | reverse complement strand
ACACACACACACACACACACACACACACACACATTATTACAAACATTCAGACCACAGTTTGACTCTTCTTCTTCTCTCTGTCTCGAGGCGTTACTCCAGTGTCGGGCTGCAGTTCTCGTACGATCAGATCCCCACCAGTGAAGCTCTGGCGGCCATGTTGGAGAAGTCTCCCATCAAACACGCTGCTCAGGTCAGACACACACACACTTTACACAGTCTTTTAGTGGTCATCTTCACATAACATATTGTGTGTTTTACAAAGCTGCCTGTAGAGCCTGTGGTGTCCATGAGACCTCAGACTGTGACCGTCACTGTTCCTACAGTCGTATCAGTCGTAGCTGTAAAATGTGTCTGAGCCTTTGTGCTGCTCGAGGAAAAGTCAAGAGGTCAAGAGGTCGTGATGAAACATCAGTAGTTTCTCCTTCTTTTTGAGCTAATGTTTGAACTGATTCATCCAGTGGATAATGAACATCCAACCGGTCTGCTACACACAGGACCTTGTTATGTAGGTATACAGGTGTATACAGGTGTGTACAGGTGTATATATGTGTATACAGGTGTGTATAGGTGTATATACTGTATATATAGGTGTGTATGTAGGTGTGTATAGGTGTATGTAGGTGTGTTTACTGTAGGTGTATACAGGTGTGTATAGGTGTATATAGTGTATATAGGTGTGTATAGGTGTATGTAGGTGTGTATAGGTGTATGTAGGTGTGTTTACTGTAGGTGTATACAGGTGTGTATAGGTGTATATAGTGTATATAGGTGTGTATAGGTGTATGTAGGTGTGTATAGGTGTATGTAGGTGT
>NW_019481243.1:0-812 GCF_002814215.2 Seriola lalandi dorsalis | reverse complement strand
CAATGATTTTAACAGCAGATTTGTAACTCCTAACTTTCACCAGAAGATTTCCCTCCAAAATGAAAAGGTAAACAGCCACACAGCGCCTCCTGTCATTCGTTTTAGGTAAATATTTTGTAAAAGGGCACAACTTCAATGTTCTAGTTTTACAGGCAGTCACTTACTTTTGAGCTCATTGATCACACCAATGGGCTTAATGACATTCCCAGAGTTGGCAAAAACCTGAATGATGTGGTTTTGCATGGTACACATCATACAGAACCCCGGCTCATGACCTGTGGCAGGGAAAGATGGACAACAACACTAATGAGTAAGACATGATTCAGGCAAGAAAGACGCTCATAGATACTTTTCAATTTCATGATTGTACAATTACACAAGAACTTTAGTGCAAAGATGCACCATCAAAACACTTAGCACTAGCTTACATGTTTTAGAGTGCTCCCGTGTCAGCATGTAGTTGGTGAACGGAGGGGTGTAGGTGAGACACTGCAGGGCTGAGTTGAGGAAGCAGGTGTTCCCCATGTTCTGCAGACCTGCACCAATGCGGTGAACCTGGGTCCACTTCAGGTTGAGCCGCTCTGGAGGGAAGAGGACCTTCTGGGGCAAGTCGATGCCGTCACCACCGCTTATCACTTGGACAAACAGAGGCAACACTAAAATTAGATTCAATGTATTTGCCAGATCCAGGAAATCAACAAGTATCTGTATATATGCTACACTGTTAATGTAAGTACATACAGACATATGGTAAATGAACATCAGTACCTTACAGTCATACCTATCAATCTAATCAGTTGTATAATGTGATT
>NW_019481242.1:0-812 GCF_002814215.2 Seriola lalandi dorsalis | reverse complement strand
TGGGGTGGAGTGATGGCAGGGGGTGCACTGTGTGTATGGGTGTGGGGTCATTAACAGGGCGAGGTCACGGCCTTTTGGGAGCAGATTATTGTAATGAGCTGGATAATGGAGCTGGTGTGTGTGTGTGTGTGTGTATTGATCCGTGCTGGTCTATGGGGATTTATAATGCGGTCTCTAAATCTGTCTAATGATGAGCTGTACAGGGGTTCAGTGTGTGCCTGCGTGTGTGTGCCTGTAGTTTGGAGTCGATACCGTGTAACCACACACACTGCCACACACGAGCGTCTGCTCTAAGTACAATCCACAATTCATCCATTTAGACTAGTTTGAATTTATGTGACGAGTACAAACTGGTTGTTAATCCAAACTAAGGTCACATGCAGGACTCAGTGTTTATTGAAGGCAGGATGAGGACAGTGTCAGATTTAATGGAGGAATAATGGTTATTTTCATTATTAGTTTATCAATTGATTGTTGTTTCAAGGAATCCATTAATAGCTGAACAGATTTTAAAGGGTCCGAACGACAGACCTAAACCCAAATAAATTTTATTTACAATGATTAATACAGAGAATACAAAAAGCTGGAACCAAAGAGATTATAGGAAATTATGAAGGTCACTTGTTTGATGATTAATAACCATAAAGATTGACAGATTAATGAACATTAAAAATAGTTACAGCTCTAATCATATTTTAAAATTCACTTCCTTGGTCACTCATTTAGTATTTTCTAAGAAACATTCAATATTTTACACAACAGACAGAATAAACTGAGATATCCATGTCATGGAAAATATTGTAAATAGGGAG
>NW_019481240.1:0-812 GCF_002814215.2 Seriola lalandi dorsalis | reverse complement strand
TGTCTGGTCTCTGGTCTCTGGTCCCTCAGGCCGGGTGGTGCTGGGTGGTCATGAGGACCAGGGGGACATCTTTGTCTCCGGTTCCCAGCAGAGGAAACATCCTCTCAGTGAACTCGGATCCGGTGAAGCCGTAGATCTCTGAGCCCGACTTCACGTTATAGAAGGACACCTGACCCTCGTCCACGTCCAGGAAGACGCCCACCTGACGCAGCTTCTGAGGACACTTCACCTGCAGGACGGACAGAAAGGTCAGCTGAGGTCAGCTAATGTCAGTTCAAACAGCTGCTGCTGGGACTGAAACTCTTAATTAAATGATTCATTTAAATAATAATCATATTTTCCTTTGAGGTCATAATCTTAAAAAAAAAAGGTCCTTTTTAACTTAAAGTGTGTAAAGTTTAAATCATCATTTAGATTTACCATGATTATGATTTACTCATAATTTAAAGGTTAAAGTATCTCATCATTATGACGTAAACAATAAGAAAAGTATCTCATCATTTGAAAACCATCAGTATTTCTTATTTCCATAGAATGTTTATAGAGAACTGTCACACACTATTGATGATCAATAATCTGATGGAGACAGACTGACTCATATATATGAAGCAGGTGAGGCTCACCTTGGTGAGGGGTGGGGCAGTGAGCGCCCTCAGCTGGCTGCCGCTCCACCAGAGGACGTAGTATCCGTTAGCTGGACTCATATCGAACAGACCTTTCCTCTGAGCCGACTCACTGACCACGCCCACTTTCCAGTCCTTACTCTCACCAACACACACCTGCACAGGTGAGACCATGTTAACCCCCGCACC
>NW_019481239.1:0-812 GCF_002814215.2 Seriola lalandi dorsalis | reverse complement strand
CACCCATGGGTGCATTTCCATGGTGCCACTGCGCAAGCCTTTTTCCAGGATGCAATGTACTGTTTCGCCCTGGGAGTCAATCATGTGAAGACATGACCTAGATGCTGGGGGAAAAAAAACGAGCAAAGCTGCATGGCTTTGAGCAAGAGCGGACTTCTGACTTCATGGTTATCACGGCATTCACATGAACCCTGCAGATATACCACCAGAGGGAATTAATATCCAATAGCTCTACAGAAGATTACACTCCTCAGTGTCTATTGATTAGAAAAGCTGGAAATCAAAGCAGCATTTGATGTGGTATTGTGGTTTTATGGGGTTTTGGACGAGGCATTTTCTCAAACGGAATCTATGCCGAGCCGATTCCCCTGATCGCCACAGCAACAGGGTTTCATCAAGATGATCAGCAAGAGTAAAGTCTTGTCCAACAAGGAGTGGCTCATGTCAATAACAAAGTAGTAACAATACCTCTGGAAGTCCAACATGGTGACTCCCAGGATTTCATGTAATTTAAAGGGGCTATTTGTGAGTTTTCTCTGGCGCAAAACGTGGTTTCTTGCCGGGAGCGGGTGGTGGTGATTGTCACTTGACAAGAGTTTCAGCCAACAGTTGTGTTTAGAGGAGGTTATAATACGCCCTCTGAGCAGCGCTACGTCTTCAGAGCAGATTGTAGGCTACAGCGAGTTTCTATAGGAAAGTGAGGCGACGGGCTGGGGTTAGCTGGTTAGCGTGCTAACTTCAGTGGAGGAAGAGACATGATAGAGACAAGAGTTACCATTGGTGTTGCTTCCCACCGCTGGAGACAGCTCTAA
>NW_019481238.1:0-812 GCF_002814215.2 Seriola lalandi dorsalis | reverse complement strand
TGTGTGTGTGTGTGTGTGTGTGTGTGTGGAGATGGGGGGTCAGGTGTCGTCAGTGGAGGGGGTCCATGTGGTGGTGGTGGGCGGTGGGTTCGGGGGCATCGCGGCCGCTCAGCAGCTGAAGTCTGAGGGACTGAGCTTCACTCTGATCGACCTGAGAGACGCTTTTCATCACAACGTGGCGGCGCTGCGAGCGTCCGTGCAGCCCGGTGACTTTAACTCTTTATTTACTTTCTTTTATCATCATTTCATTTTTTGAATTTCATTTTTTTCCTTTTATTTAGTCTTTTATTTTCAGGAAAATCAGGTTTAATAATGAGTGTAGTTGATTTTTTCTACGTGCAGGTAAATCAATATTACTTTTTTCATACAAATTTTGAGGCAAAAATATTTATTCTTTTTTATTATTTAGAAATTTTAGAATTTTTTGTTTTAGTTTAGCATTATTTTTAAGTAAGACCTATGTTTTAGCCTTTGTTTTTATTTTCTATATTCTTATGTTTTTTTCTGTTGCTTATAAAAATATTTTTAGTCTTGTTGTTGTCACAGTGATCTCCAGCAACAACCCTGATAGTGTTAACAACACTGTATGACCTTTGACCTGTGTCCTGTCTGCAGGCTTCGCTCAGAGGACCTTCATCCCCTACGCTGAGACGTTTGGAGACAGTTTTGTTCAGGGCCGAGTGGAGAGAGTGGACACCGAGAGACAGACAGTCATCCTGCAGGGAGGGAGGGTGAGCAGCTGCTAGGCTAACAGCTTCCCCCCGCTTCCAGTCTTTGTGCTAAGCTAGGCTAACAGCTTCCCCCCGCTTCCA
>NW_019481237.1:0-812 GCF_002814215.2 Seriola lalandi dorsalis | reverse complement strand
TGCTCAGTTCCACAGTAGTAGAGACCCTCATCAGACACAGTGACGTTCATGATCAGCAGGTTGTAGGATTCAGACGAACGGTTCTTCTCTAAATGAAAACGAGGGAAGGGATTCAGACCATCTCTGCTGTAAAAGGTATCCATCATTTCTTCATGTGGGTACTTTGTTCTCAGAACAAGTGAAGGCTGATTCACATGAGAACAGTTCCTGTACCACACTATGTATACTCCAGCTGATGTTTTACAGTCACAGTAGAGAGTGATGTTGTCTTCAGGTTTGACTGTCACCTCCAACATTGATCCAGAAATCTGAAGCTCACTGCTAGTAACAATTCCTGGAAGGTAAATGCAAATAAAGAATAAAGTTGACATTTTTTTCAGTGTTACATTTTGCACTGCACTGAATCCTATGTGATGCAATAAAAATAAAAATTTATTAATGGTTTATTTTAAGATGGAACCTAAATATATAAAATTTGATATAAAAAAAACTTCACAAGAAAGAAGACAATTACCTATAAGAAGGATGATAAAAATATGAAACCTATCCATGTGTAATGACGACCAGGAGTTGAAGGACAAAAAGTCAAACAGTTCTAACTCACATTCATAACCTGCGCAGATTTTTCCATTAAAGGAAATGTAAGCGGTGACAGGCTTGTTCAATGGAACCTTTTCTTCTGTGGTTGTTTTCTATTGGTGTGATGCTACATGATGGTGTAGACACTGATGTATAGGTCAACTTAGATCTCCTCAGAAGAAACTTTTGGAAACCAACACCAGCAACTGAGATGTTACAGTTTACACTGTAGA
>NW_019481236.1:0-812 GCF_002814215.2 Seriola lalandi dorsalis | reverse complement strand
GTTTACAGTGCAACCAAACAAACTCATGTTGTTTTAATAAAGAAGTCAGTCAATAATTGGCTTTTTTTTTTTTGTTTCCACCGTGCCATGAGCGACCACAATCTGATTTCATACTGTGTGTACGGCGCAAGTAGCTTCCCATCACACAACATGAGGACACGGTGAGCTTGTGACCTTGTGTGCAGCCTGACGCCGGCTCACTGCAGCGGCTGCTTCTTTCTCCGTCGCTGCCTGTGGTATTTAAAACTGATTTACTGATGACTAATGCCAAGAATCACTGTTGTCTTTTGCTTTGTGGACACATCTCTGAGGCGTGGTCAGCGCTAACCTCTGTGACAAATACACTGTTTTTTCCTGGGACAGCTTCACGTTGAAACCGTTGAAACGTTGTTTCGGCAGTGTTTTGTGAGATCACACTGACCTTGACCTTTTACCTTTGACCACCAAAATCTAATCAGTTCATGTTGAGTCCGAGTGAATGTTTGTGCCAAATCTGAAGGGATTCCCTTGAGGAGTTCTGGATATATTGCGTTCACAAGGCCAAAATGATGCATTGTGAGGTCACCGTGACTGTGACCTTTGACCTTAGGCAACCAAATTCTAATCACGTTGTCCTTGAGTCCAAGTAGATGTTTTTACCAAATCTTAAGAAGTTCCTTCAAGGTGTTACTGAGATATTGTGTTCACAAGAATGTGACAGATGGACGAACAACCCGAAAACAATATCTATCTATCTATCTATCTATCTATCTATCTATCTATCTATCTATCTATCTATCTATCTATCTATCTATCTATTGTCTCAGGCAGTC
>NW_019481235.1:0-812 GCF_002814215.2 Seriola lalandi dorsalis | reverse complement strand
TGTGTGTGTGTGTCATATGTTTTCTCTCAACACTGGTGCTAATAGCCTGTACATAATAAACCCATACTGACTGTGTTCCTTCACCATCACCGGCCATTTCACAACCAAAATCATCATTCATAACCGATGATCATCTCCTTCAGCCCTCTCCTCTCTGCTCCTCTGCACAGCGGGGAGTTCTGTAAATCATTGTTAAAGACCAACACTACTTTCACACACAGCTGAATCGGTCCACCAGGCTCCTGCAGATACTTTCAGGGTCGTGCACAAATATAAGAGTACACATCGTGCTTCCACGTGTCCTTGGCTGAGTTTCAGATGCTGAGAGCTGCAGCGTTGTGTGCACTGACCCATGAGCTCAGAGGAAAGAGTGGAAAACTATTGATTGCTGTTATTATAGACACGCGCCCACATTCACACACACACACACACACACACACACACACGCTTGCTTTTCTCTCTCTCTCTCTCACACACACGTACATATATACGTTCTTGTGTTTTCTCTCTTTTCCTTTTATAACACACATTTGAATATTTCAAAAGCGTCCGCAGCATGTTTGCTCACTCATCAGCCTTCATGAATTATCAAAACAGTGAGTCAGAGAGTGAAAAGAGTTTGACAGACTTGTGATGAGAGAAGCCCACATTTCTTTTTTTGTTTCTGTGCAGCTTTCAGATTAAAAAACTGCTCGTCTGCTGATGTTTAATTCCCTTTTATCTTGTTGTGGGTGGTTCTCTGTGAGAAGTTGGCTAATGTTCTTCTGTTTCTCTTTGTCTCTGTTTCAGTGGAACCTGGTGTGCGACTCTGC
>NW_019481234.1:0-812 GCF_002814215.2 Seriola lalandi dorsalis | reverse complement strand
AGCATCACACACACACACACACACACACACACACACACACACACACACACACGCCATGTTGACAGTGGATCATCAAATATCGTTGATTCATGATTTGTCACAGCTTCTTTTTAAAACCTTGTGAAACTGTTTAGTTAGGGGGAAATAAAAGGCACCGACTGCACTGATTTAATGCAGCATAGACAGGATGACGGCACGTGTAAATAATAAAATGCTCCGCCCCTTTAAACTTGCTGTAAATTAAAGTTTTATTTATGTAATTTGTAAACTAGACGTTGCTATTTTTTGCTTATTTCACTGTATCAACTTCCTTTCCTTTTTGGCTATTGTGTGTGTGAGGTTGAACATATCCATTTTAAACACCAGATGTGATTTTATAATGAATATAGATCATGTAAATATGCAGGTCCTGCGCTCACACTTGACCACTTTGCGTTTTCAGTCCGTTCTGATGAGCGCATCTTTGGGAAATCGGCCTCAGTGTTGTCATGTTGTAAGAAATTGTACATTGTTTTCTCTGCTGTGATCACCTGGTTTTGTTCATTTCAAAATAAAACATCATCAAATTCCCTCTGATGTTGCCTCCGTGCAACACGAGATCCCTCCTCCTTAACTCATATTCTTTTGCTTTTTCTTTTTTTTTAAACTGTAAATATTTCAATTTTGTTGAGTAAAAATAACGTTCAAGATATCAGCAGGGGCAAACAGAATCAGCTGTGTCATGTTTATCAAAACCACACTAGTAAATTCCTCTTCGTGTCATCCTCTTTTTCTTTGGGATTCAACCTCTGACCTTTAAGTGGCATTTTAGA
>NW_019481233.1:0-812 GCF_002814215.2 Seriola lalandi dorsalis | reverse complement strand
GAACGACATGCTACCTGGACCAAAGGTGTGTGTGTGTGTGTGTGTGTGTGTGTGTGTGTGTGTGTGTGTGTGTATTGTAACACACTGAAGGTTTAGACAATGCAACTGTTCTCTCGTATTGACATGTGTTTCCTGTCTCTTTCTCTCTGTTCATCAGTTGGAGTTGGATGGGAAGGTAGGCTGTGTCCACATGCTGCTGTCTCCAGATCAAATAACCCATCTGACAGACCTGCTGGCAGCCCTCTGCATAGACACTGGTACAATAAAACATTGATAAACTGTACATGAAACAATGCAAAGGCAGGGTTACTGCTTTTTCAATTTAACGCATGTGACTGAACGCTCAAGATCCAAACACGGATCAAAAACCCAACGTTTAATGACATTTTCATGAAAATTTTAAGTCTGAAACTGAACCTCTGATCCTTGTTATCAGCATGTGTTTAATATATCACAGTGATTATGTCATGTGCCTCTGTAATTTTAAAAGATGGTGATTCGGTCAGCTGAAAGCAAAAACCGGTCAAGGTATAGTCAGGTCATAGTGAGGCCCGTTATGATAACATTATAAATAATCAGATGGGCATTAGACTTCATAGTGATTTTCTGTCCACAAATAAAATTGCTTTTAAATGAGAGAGGAAGGACAAATACTAATGAGTAAAATGTACTAATACTTACATTCATGCATGCACTAAAGTCAGACCACAAATTCACTGGTTATTCATTACTTCCTATGTGTCAAGGAACCACAAGGTGATTGTGTGTCCACAAGCTTTAGATACACAGACACAGATACATTGAAATGCAGA
>NW_019481232.1:0-812 GCF_002814215.2 Seriola lalandi dorsalis | reverse complement strand
CACACACACACACACACACACACACACACACACACACACACACACACACACACACGCACACACGCACGCATGCACACACGTATACATTCCCCATTCAGGTGAATGGGGATGTGGTCTCGGACTTTTGGACCCCACTGTATACATAGTCTTTCAGCGGTGGCATTTTTGGACATCTTCCCATCCACATTACTGAAGCATGAGAATGAAATTGACAGTCTTGGGATGAAGGATGGCACAGCAGACACAAACAACCGCTGCCAGCTTCCATGGCAAGTCTCAACAGACAATGGTTTAGGGCAGCCAAATGGCACAGTTGCAATGTCCTTCTTGAGCAATTTCCTCACAAATATTCGCACTTTTCTGTCGTGTTTTTGTCTGAGTGTTTGTGTGTCTGCTAGCGTTGGTGCATGGACTACGACAATATCTGAAATGTCTGTCATTCTTAGAAGAGGTCGTGATTTTCAGGATAAATTGAATTGCAATTATGAACATTTTTCACAGTGAAAAGATAAGGGAATTGTGTTAATTCATTTGCAGATATCAATTATTTTATGAGCCAGGGGATTGGGCACGCTCTGCCAGTTTCTGAATCTGACTCTTTACAACACCGAAAACAGAAGTTGCAGAAAAACAAGGAGGAAAAAGGTCAAGGGGAGGAAGAGAAAGAGACCGATAGAAGGAAAGAACTCTGTGACCTCTGGGCCCTGGCGAGGGCCAAAGAAATGGAGCTTATCTTGTTAATGTGGGGAAGATAACCAAAATGCTCATCTGGCCGAAGAGAAAGAGCGAGACAGAGAGAGAGAGAGAGAGAG
>NW_019481231.1:0-812 GCF_002814215.2 Seriola lalandi dorsalis | reverse complement strand
TACTAAAAATGACTGGGAAAGGTTGCCGCAGTTTTTATTTATTTATATCAAAGTAACAGTTTTTACAGTGCAAACTTGCTTAATTCTGACCCAATGATTTTCAATGTGTGTTAATGCAAATTAATTATTATACATCTTTCATTATGCAACAAAATCAACTCTGGCAGGCCAGATCAGATAGATCAGATAGATCTGTCCTGCCAAAGGAGTGGCAGCACAATTAGTCACAGTGTACAGAAACGCCCTGATCAAAACAAGGGACAAATAATACATTGCTCTACATTGGTCTCACAAAATCAAAGTGTGTATCTTTAATCAAAATGCCTGTATCTTATCTGAATGTTCATGTTGCAAAGAACAGACTCACCATTTTCCCTACCTGGATGCAGTGGCCATTCGGTATTGCAGCGGTCTGTTCCTGCACCTGGTTCACCTCTGTAGTTGTTCTGCATCTCTTTGTTGTTGTTTGGCATCTCTCTGTAGTTGTTTTGCATCTCTTTGTTGTTGTTTGGCATCTCTCTGTAGTTGTTTTGCATCTCTTTGTTGTTGTTTTGCATCTCTCTGTAGTTGTTTTGCATCTCTCTGTAGTTGTTTTGCATCTCTCTGTAGTTGTTTTGCAGCCCTTTGTAGTTGTTTGGCATCTATTGGTAGTTGTTTGCATCTCGTAGCACTTGTTCGCATTTCTTTGTAGTTGTTTTGCATCTTGATGTCGTTGTTTTGCATCTTTTATTTGACTTACTTGAAAACAAGAAATTAAATACAAACACACACAAACAAATAATAAGAACTCCATTCCTTTCCTATGAAAAAGT
>NW_019481230.1:0-812 GCF_002814215.2 Seriola lalandi dorsalis | reverse complement strand
ACACACACACACACACACACACACACACACACACACACACACACACACACACACACACACACACAGATGTGAATAACACATAGATGGAATAACAGTGTGTGTTGTAGGTAAAGAAAAAGAGGAATTTACTGAAACTGTTGAATGTACGTATTAGAGCCGCTGGAATCCTGTAACCCACACTTATAAAAACAATGTGCCTGGAGGGGTGACACTCTGTGAGAGGATATTACAGGAATTACAATGAGCAGGAATTCCATTATTTTTACCCTGTGTATTTACATGGCGTAATGTCATAAAAGACGGAGAGATGGACATCAGTGGCCACGTTTCCATCACATTTTTGCACATTTTTTTTTTAGAAAAGTCGACGAAACACACAATAGTGATCTGTCTGTGTTTCCGTGATATCATTCCAATTAAACGTGACGACAGATTTCCAGCAGCCTGCCTCTCGGTTTGAACTGGCTCCCTGGGGCCTGATACGGCAGGGGCCACGACTCAAATGGTAAAAAAGTATTTCCATTTCAATTTTCCAAATACTGCTTTGTCGAATAGTCTGAAAAACCCCCTCGTGTGAGTGTATACATATTTTCTTTTTTACATTTGAGAGATTTCTCGAGAATTCATGTGTTTCCATTACTCGTTTTTAAGTTAACAATTTCAATTTGCAGTTATGGACAGTTTACATGGCAAAACCTGAATCTAAAAATGTAAGACTTCTAAGGTGAGCATCAATTAGGCTTCAGTATGTTTGTCATATTTTGATATTCTTTCGATATTGTTATTAGAAAAATACATATTTGTACAAAACA
>NW_019481229.1:0-812 GCF_002814215.2 Seriola lalandi dorsalis | reverse complement strand
TGTATATGAATCTACAGTATGTATCTATCTTGTATTTAATGATAAAGAATGTTACTGTACTACTACTACTACTACTATTACTACTACTACTACTAATAATAATAATAATAATGAATGAAAATGGGACAATATTCCTTAGGCAGTTCCTTTTCAAATATTTATTGAAAAAAAAAAACATGTCACCATTGCAACATAAACAAAACTAGACCTGAATAAACCACAACTCCCTACCTGTTTTCTTTTCCTTGTTTTTTTCTTTCTGCATACATTATTCGGTAACTCACTGTGACAATTTTGCTTTTGTGAGAACAGAATATCAATATCATAACTGTTTTCAATTAACCTCCTGCAGAACAGCAGCAGTCTGGTTTGCATGACAGTATTTCAGTAAAGTGAACACAAAACAATTGTACAAATGTTTTTTCTGTTTTTCTGAACATCATAAAACTTGAGTTCCAATAGTTTCAATAAGAAAAGACCCTGGGGTTTTACTCTCTGAGTGAGTGAGTGAGTGAGTGAGTGAGTGAGTGAGTGAGTGATCAGACAAAGTCCCACTTCAAGTCACTGAGGTTTTTGATGAGTGTGCAGATATGCAGATTCACAGATGTTGCCTTCTTTTTGGCCATCTTCCCGCTCTTCTTTTTGATGCACCTTCTCATGGCTTGCTTATGTGCCCCTCTCTGGATTAATGTCAATGCAGTTTCTGCAAATACTCTTTTTTTCAGGTGACATCAATCTATGAATGAAGCACATGAAGCAAGAGCCTGTTCAGTGCAAAGTAGTGGTGTAGAATATTTGAACCATGTCTCACA
>NW_019481228.1:0-812 GCF_002814215.2 Seriola lalandi dorsalis | reverse complement strand
TGTGTGTGTGTGTGTGTGTGTGTGCATGTGCATGTGTTGTTTAACTGACCATCAGAGTGTCCCTGAGAGAGGCAGCGTGCTGGTCAAGCAAAGGCTACAGAATTCACTGCCATGTGCGCACACACACACACACACACACACACACACACACACATTGACGAAGACAAACAGCCGAACACACATAGAAAGACTTTACCAAGTGGTGTGTTAAGTGAAACAACTCCAGATCAAACCAATTCTCTGATTACGCAATAAATACTGAGATTATTAATCACGTGAGTGAATTAGGAAATTGAATTAATAACAGCTGTTTTTCCACTTCACTGATTAGTTGAGCTAATTGATTCATCGGGTAGTTACTCAAGCTTTGGTTCATGAGCCTTATTTGACCCACTTTCGCTAATCTGCTCTTGTTCTCAGTGCATGCCACGCTAATCATGCAGCAAGTTAGTTCATTGACTTTCATATCCGCCTACTTTACAGGAACATTGTAACAGTTTGGGAAACGCGCTTATCTGCTTTGTTTCTGGGAGTGTGGATTGATGCCACGCTCATGACTGAGATAGAGCTGGAGTCAATGCATGTTTAACCTAGAGAGAAATGCCTATCAACAAGGCTAAAGTGGACCATAATTAATATGTTGTATCTTGTATATTTAATCTATACACAAACAGAAATGTAAAAATGACAATTTGTATTTTTAGGGCGAGTAATGTGCTATAAATAGATACAGGTCGTCGCTGTATAAATAGCAGTAAATGGAAACGGTTGCCAAGACTTAACTGAAAATAATTTAGAGTTGCGTCAGTAAA
>NW_019481227.1:0-812 GCF_002814215.2 Seriola lalandi dorsalis | reverse complement strand
GCTGTGTACACTTTAGCCTAATCATAACAGGCTGTGGGAGCTGGGCTGTAGATCACTGACATACAGAGGCCATGGTCCATCTCACACCTGACACAGAGAAACACCAAACTCATATCTCTGACCTGGAGGAGCTACACCAGCAGGTGGGTGGGAAACCAAACTCATCACTGAGTGTATATTGAAAAAAAAAAGATATGAATAATGGGCATCTTTTATAGGAAATACAAATCAAATTGCCACATTTTAAAGTTTGAGCTTCACTGAATCCTTCACTTATGTTGTTTTTGTGAAGTTAATACACTGTGAATACAACTTGTTTTGACGTAGTCAACGTTTAAATTCTCCGTGAGTCGATCGCTGTGAAGACTTGCTTTCAATCTTTTTATGGCGGGGTTAAGAGTGGGACTGACTCAGCCGTGCTCATCCGCTCACATGGTTTTGTGGAGGCGTAAAGCTGTCATCACTGAAGAGATTCAACATTGTGAGCCTAAAAATACAACCTGATTTATTTCGTGAGCTATTAAATGAGTTTATGGGGGCAACTGTTGTTGGATGCACACTCCAAACATTTGTTTTGTACCCAACATGTGAAGAGAATAACTGATGTTTATGTCTCCACCGTCAATGATAATATCTCACATGCGATATGAGATGGAAGTTTTTGCCTCCTGCGTTCATTCTCATGGTGTTTACATCATTGTCTGGTAACATGTATTGTGCTACTGTGATCTTATCCCTCTCTGTGGCTCCGGTCAAAGTCCCTGTGTACCAGCACAGCAGACAAAGGTTTAAGCTGTTTGTCACTAAACACA
>NW_019481226.1:0-813 GCF_002814215.2 Seriola lalandi dorsalis | reverse complement strand
GAAAAGTATGAATCAAAGAAGGAATGGTCATAAACTCTTTTATACTGGAGACTGTCCCTTTCCACTGTATTGGCTTGTTTATTTTTATGTGCTTCAGTTTAAATAACTAATAAATCAGTTGAGCCCAGTTGTTCCATGAATTTACACATACACAAAGTCTAATATTGTTTATGCTTGTTCTATTTAACTAAGGCAAGTACATGCAGATAAATGACTTGTCAAAACAAAAAATGGATGCCGGTATGTTATTGGATATATCAAGCAGCAGCAGCTCTGATATGTTAATGGTGGGGTCTAACTCTACCTGAGATGACTGTGGTCGCCTCCAGCTCACAGGCACCAGGATGGTGTTGGAGTTGGATCCAGAGGAAGTGGAGGACGTACTGCGGGTTACCGCCATGGCTCTGGCCTTCCCCTCTCTACCCCCTGAACCCTGGAGCTCGTCGAACCGACGCCCAATCACTGGAGTCTGTGAAGAAAACAATGAATGGTTTGAGTATCACAAGCATTTATGACTCTTGAAATTGTTTAAAAAAATCCCAGTACCATTAAGTGTCTATTTAAGAATTGAAGTTTTATTTTGTTGCTTACTCACCTCCGATATGTCAAAAGTGAAGTCCAGGGTTTTCCCAGGCAGAGCCTTGGCTGAACCGTCCCACACTCTGCTGACCTCTAGGTTCGAGAGGTCGCCCTGCGTGTGGCCGTACACCGGATGAACAAGGCTGGCAGAGCGTGATACCACCAGCTTTAATATGTTTAAAGCATCCTTCCAGTGCACTGTCTGTGGATTCACATGTCAAACACACAGTATAA
>NW_019481225.1:0-813 GCF_002814215.2 Seriola lalandi dorsalis | reverse complement strand
TACAGTGCGTAAAAGTGTTGTCAGTCCAGTCCAGTTTATTGTTCAGGTGGACACCCAGGTACTTGTAAGAGTCCGCTATCTCAATGTCCATTCCCTGGATGTTTACTGGTGTGGGAGGAGTGTTTTTCTGTTTGCGGAAGTCCACCATCAGCTCTTTGGTCTTCCAAGCATTGATCTGGAGGTGGTTCCGCTGGCACCAGTCCACAAAGTCCTAGGTCAGTTCTCTGTACTCCCTGTAGTCCCCGTCAGAGAATGTTTGCAGGTGGCAGTAAGTGGAGTTGTAAGAGAAGTCTGCAGGGTCTTCATCAGGTGGGATGTCAGCGCCACTGGCCTATAGCTGTTGAGGTCCTTAGGGTGTGGAGTCTTCGGCACCGGTACCACGCAGGAAGTTTTCCACAGCTGTGGCACCCTCCCCAGCTTCAGGCTCGGGTTAAAGATGTGCTCCACTATCCTGCACAGTTGATCAGCACAAGACTTGAGGAGCTGTGAGCTGATGCCATCAGGACCAGCAGCCTTTCTTGCCTTGATCCTCCTGAGTTCTCTCCTCACCTGGCTTGTTGTGAGGGACAGGTTGGAACAAGGTGACTGTGTGCTGGAGGTTGGGGATGAGGCAGAAGGGCAGTAGACAGGGGATGTTGTGAATGTGTGTGCTTGTGAGCTAGGTGATGTGTGATGGGGAGCTGGGGTGGGGGTGGGGCAGCCCACAGGGGGCTCAGACGGTGATAGCTGCTGCCGGGAGGACAGGAAGGGGGAAGGGGCAGATGACTTATCAAATCTATTGAGATTCAGGTCATTCGCCCACCTCCTTCCCCC
>NW_019481224.1:0-813 GCF_002814215.2 Seriola lalandi dorsalis | reverse complement strand
AGAGGTGCAGAGGAGAGGCGAAGTGCATATTGGAGATATGAAAACTGTATCTGAATCCTTGAGGGTTGTTCAACATTTGCTCTGTTGTTCGATCGCTACGTGCTCTTGACATTCTTTTGACCCGCATTGAAATAGACTCCTTTTCATAATTACTTCCTGTGTGTGTGTGTGTGTGTGCATTAGACAGTGCCTGAGTGCAACAATGCACAACTGATATGATGATTTGTCCTTTTACAGTCTATTCTTAAAATGATTTGAGAAGCGAATTGCTTTATAGTTTTCACATGTTAAAGTCTGTAATTCACAAAAAATCTTGAGTGATCACAACTTGCGTGTAATGCAATATGTGATGACTATAAAGACACTCCAGAGATGCACATGAGCGTAAGCCAAGCGCTGAGCAGATGACAGAGAAACAACAAATTGCTTTGTAATTTTTTCTGATTTGGGGCCCATTTCTGAAATTGACTGGAAAGCACGAAACCAAAGACGTGCAGTTCATGCGGAGGAGCGTCAGGAACTCAGCGCTTCAGATTGGACTGTTATTGTAATTCAGTTGTAAAACATGCAGACATCACTGCTGCTCTGCAAAGGTCTGGGCACTCGTTATTAATAATGATAATAATAATAACAACAACTGTATTTGTGCAGCGTCTTTTAAAACAGTTACAAAATGCTAGAGTTTTAATGCAGAGTAGTTAGACTAAAGATATTGTCTTAAATCAACCTCAGTGCCGACTGTTGAAAGATTTCCCACCAGAAAAAGTTAAAAATGGCATTTTGTGTAGTTTAAAATAGAATGAGACAAAACTC
>NW_019481223.1:0-813 GCF_002814215.2 Seriola lalandi dorsalis | reverse complement strand
CACACACACACACACACACACACACACACACACACACACACACACACACTGGCTTTCCTGACCTTACAGTATGAGTTTTTGCTTTTGTTAAGCTCAGAGTGAGATTACCGAGCAGGGCCTATCTGCCGGTTGTGCTTCCAGCAGCCGTTAGACGGTTATCAGGGCAGAGGGTGTGAAATTATCTCTCACTGCGGTGATTGTCCACTCGCTCTGTCCCATGCTCTGCTGCAGCATCTAATTAGCACTTTGCTGATGCCCTGTGCCACCATATAGATACTGTACAAAGAAAGAAAGATGAACAGAAAGGATTGAATCTTTTGAAGCCACAAGACACTCACACTCACACACACACACACACACACACACACACACACTCACACTCACACTCAAACAAAACACGGCAATACATTTGATCTTTTACCTTTAACTGCTGTGAGATATTATTTCAGGTTCTGTATATTTCAGTGAATAAAAGCTGAACTGCTGACTCAGGTTCCGTATCACTGAAGCAAAATTAAGCCCTAAAGGTCAACAAATGAGGAAAATAAACCATTTAATTAAAACACGGGGTCAGAAGATATCACCACATGTTCTTTTGTACTAGGTATATATTAATTTGTCTTGTAATTAATATATACTTAGTATAAAATGAAAGCTGAACCATTTTTTTGAGATGCTATTGACCTTGTTAAACATTTTTTACAACATATAATCATTCACTGGAGCCGTGTGGGCGTCCATCACAGATGGAGTGATTTACAAGTGACACAACAAAGCAGTTATAATTAAAGACGGCTGCATGCGATGATCTTA
>NW_019481222.1:0-936 GCF_002814215.2 Seriola lalandi dorsalis | reverse complement strand
AAATCACCCCCTCATGATGCTGGCCACCTCTGGTAAAATCGCCTGAATCCTCAGTTGAGGGGAACATGCAATTCTACCCCCGGTTGTATAATGGCCTATGTCAAAAGTGTGACTCTTTTGTTGAGTTTTTTGTGTTTCCTGAAAAACCTGAAAAAATGACTTAGGCCATTATTTTAAGAGGGTGTCGATATGACAAGCTGAACCTTTTCAAGAAGATAGTGGTTTTTGTGGTTATCAAATTTCTATAAACATATAACACAAATTTTCTTTTTACTTATGTATGTACTTATTTATAAGCCATTCACTTTTACCGTGACTCAAACTTGAAAAGGAAAACTCTTTCAAAGCCATTATTTACAATATTTATTTACAGCATTTCTAACTAATATCTGACATATTGTGACATAAGCTTACAGTATTTGCCATCCTAAGATGAGGTAAAAGTTTTATCATTATCTCAGGCATACGGAGGTGCTTCTGTGATGTTTTTAGCTCGAATTAGGGTGAAAATAGCTAGCCTGTGTCCGTCCATGACAAATTCCAAAAATTGCAAACTGCCTCATTGGATGTGTTAATTTAGCCTTTAGCGACAGTTAGAATATGCAGGGTATCTGACTTTGTTGACCAACAACAGTTGAGGTCCATATACGTGCAGCATTAGTCCTTTCTGATTTCAACAGCAAGTGTGCTTCTTTAAGAAATATAATGGCACCTTGACTATTCTTTTATTTAAAATAACGAGGAAATACTCGTTAGGAATCAATGAATCTGCCAAGTCACAAAATGTTGAACCAAAAACTGTATATTGTGGCACTCACAGCGCATGGATGAGTTCAGGTAAAGATAGACTTAAATACTGAAAAAGTCAGAAGTGATGTTAAAGATGAGACAAGCTGTGTTTGTTTTATCAACATCAATTAGAGGCTTTTGTTGTTT
>NW_019481221.1:0-813 GCF_002814215.2 Seriola lalandi dorsalis | reverse complement strand
CCTCTAGTGATTCAGTACTTCAATAAAGTTGGGGCACTTACAAGAGAATGGTCTAAATTGAAGCAGCAGAGGCTGAGATGTCTTCTCTCTAATACGGATCAAGCTCCAAAAAAATGGATCCTACATTTCCCATAATGCAACAGACCGTAAGTTAAGAATGTGAAGTCTTAAGACCAATGTGAGATAACCTGAGTCAGGTGAGTGCTGAGGCTGTTACATGGTTTATAATGTCTCACAGCTTTTTGTTTTGCTCCTTATCCTATTTTTATGCGCTCGCTCTCTCTCTCTCTCTCTCTCTCTCTCTCCTTGTTCAGATCTGTTGTGTCACATAATAATCTCTGTAACATCAGTGAAGAAACTAGCGCAAAGAAGTTACTTCACTTTCAGTGTAGAAACACTGATAAGAACAAGCACTGAGGTAAAACTGTGACCAGTGTTTCCATGGAGATCAAGCATTTTAAATGCTGGCAGGGACCGGTGCCAAAGGCCACGCCTCTTCCTGCTGAGCCATGTCAGGGACAGGTGCAGCTGTGGCTGAGTGTTTGTGTGTTAGTCTGCAGGATCTGTAATCACAGAACCAGTCATAAAAAGCAGGGAGGAGTCTGTGTGTGTGTGTCTTCATGAAGAAGAGGGCCCTGTTAAGCCTCATTTTAAACGCACAGATCTCAGCTTCCCATGATCTCATCCAAAAGCTTTCCAAATATCTCTTTCCCCTCAGAGACACACTCATCCAGCTTTCATACTTATTTCTCCACCTCTTTACTCATCCCTCTTTCTTCTTACACTTTTTCCACCTTTCTCTACCCCTACTCT
>NW_019481220.1:0-813 GCF_002814215.2 Seriola lalandi dorsalis | reverse complement strand
CTCTTCAGTCACCATGCCTTCACTCAAAGCGGTCCAGAACAGCACTCCCAGGATAACTGTCTCCACCATCACCTTCACCTCCACCTCTGCAAAAGATTCAGCCGCCCCTGTTGCGCTCCCACTTCTGACTACGTCCCCATCCAAAATGGTGGTCACGCCCGCCCGTCCGTCCTCTCTGCCTTTCAGTCCTACAACAAATCCTTCATCACCATCTGTGGGCGCGACGCCCGAGGAGGCTCAAAAAATGAGCTCCAATATTCCCTCTTCACCCACAGTCAAAGCACCTCCACCCTTTGTCCTACCCAAACCCCAGAGTCCAATAAACGTGGTGACCCCTATGACCCAGACCCCACCCATATCACCCCCACCTCCTCTTGTAACACCACCTTCAAACCCCACAAAACCAGCAGTGGCGTCTGTGCCCATGTATGTCCCCACCACCACGGTCACTGCTCGTGTGGCCCCAACTCCCGTCTCCTTTGCCCCACAAGTGCTCCAGGCGTCCAGCCTGAGCCCCATCGGTGAAGGGGCCAGTACCCCCACCAGAGGCACCCCATCTGGACACACTATGACCTCCACCGTTCTACGACAGGGGGTTCCACAGAAACCCTACACTTTCCTGGAAGAGAAAGCAAGGTACTCTGGGAAATATTTATGGATTTTTTGTGACTTTACAATGGATTAATTTAACTTAAACCAAATATCAGTGCAAAAAGAAACCTAATGTTGCTAAGCTGTGGCTCATATTATACATTGTTTTTTTGTTTTTTGTTTTTTGCCAGGGGTCGATTTGGAGTGATCCGCGAGTGCAGA
>NW_019481219.1:0-813 GCF_002814215.2 Seriola lalandi dorsalis | reverse complement strand
CTGTCATTTTGTCAGGGTTCCATGGAAGGATCCTTCAGGAGAATCTGTCATTCTTCCACCAGCTGAATTTAAGCGGATCACCTCAACTTCCCAGGTTCTCACCAAGGAGGAGAGGATAGCCTTGCACGAGGCTTATCAGAGGAAGAAAGATGAAGAAATTGTAGGAAACACGAAAACTCCAGTAAACTTATCATTTAACTTGCAGATAAACAATAAGACAATAAGCCAGTAACACATTTTTTTAATATACCCCTTATCCAGAAAGCTGCAGAAGAAAGGAAGCGCCAAATCTATGAGGCAGACCTGTCCCGCAAGGAGAACCATGCACTGACTGAGCTTGAGCTAGAGGCCCGGGACCGTGCACAGCGCTTGGTGGAGCGGGCCAACGCCTTGAGGTTGGAGCAAGAGGAAGAGATCAAAAAGCTCAACCAGGTAGACCATGAAAATTTTTAAATGTGCCTGAATGTGAAACCGTCAATCACTGGCAGACAGCTGATTTTTTTTGTATGAACAAAGTGTATTGAACATCAGTACCTCTGTGTGTGTGTGTGGGGTCCACTCAGCTGATTCTGGGTGCTCAGTGCCAAGCCACTCGTGACGCCCAGATCCAGGAGAAGAAACAGATACAGGTGGAGTTGACAGAAGAGGAGAAGCGTCTGGATACCATGATGGAGGTGGAGCGGCGCAAGGCCTTGGAGACTGTAGAGCAGATTGAGGAGCTGCGCAAAAAGCAGAGGATCAGGTAAAGGGGCCTCTGTTGAGAAGAAATGTATTTGACCTAACAAAACCACTTACATCCTTGTCATAAGACCC
>NW_019481218.1:0-813 GCF_002814215.2 Seriola lalandi dorsalis | reverse complement strand
TGATATCAACTGTCCAAAATCTATCTATCTATCTATCTATCTATCTATCTATCTATCTATCTATCTATCTATCTATCTATCTATCTATCATTTGAAATGATAAAAAAAATAGATGAAGTGATTATGAAAACAATAATTAGTTGCAGCCCTTGTCTCAGATAAAACATATCATCTTTTATTGTCTGATGATCATGAAAATGTGACAAAATATGACTTAATAAGTATATCTATTTATTCTGTTTTTAGTGTCTGTGTAAGGTCACAGTCACATTGAGCATAATGAGCACACAGCGCAGTATTAAGTGCTTACTGCATATGCTTTCTTCTGCATTTTATACACAACATTGGTTTAACAGTTCTCTCTGTGAATAAAGCTGACTTATCGTTTGCGTTTCTTGCCAACTCATCTCCTTGACCCATTTAATGTCTGGATTCTGGTCTGAGCGACCCAGCATGAATTTTTTGAACGGTAGCAGCTGACAAATACATCAAGAAACCCCAAAGTCGTCTGAGGATCTCAGTGCTTTTTTCTTGTGCACAACTGGACAAAAACACCTGACTCTCAGTCACACTTCACCAAGTATCACACCTGTGCCATCAGGTACAGATCATTATCTCATCAGATGTTTCAGTCTTGGCCATAAACCAAATCTAATGGGAATTTAACCCGATTCTGACACCAGTCACACTTGACTACTTTTTAATATCGTTATGTCTGTGTATAAGTTATCATAGTGACACATTTAATGTAAATATCACATTGCGTCACTGTGGTCACATTTTACTGAAGTACAGAACCAAGAGAAAACTTGT
>NW_019481217.1:0-813 GCF_002814215.2 Seriola lalandi dorsalis | reverse complement strand
GCTAGGTCACCAGCTACATTAGTTCACCAACTAGCCCTGCTAGTAGTCCCTACGTCGGCAAGAATCTAGATCCAAATATTCCATATAGACGCAGGGAAGAATTTCGCCATGAACTTTCTGTTGATGCAGGCCTTATGAATGAAGTTTAAAGGGCCATACATCTCCTTCCCCGCTACCTTCTCTGTGTTTCCTACAATTAATGAATGAATCATCCTGTAGTCAGACCCCTGCTCAGACATTACTGCAGACTTATGTGAGGCATCCTGCATAAGACATGATGACTCCTGGTTGCATTTGAAGTCTGCAGTATGCATCGTGAACATGAAAGTAGACAACAGTCTTCCCTGTGGGGCTGCAGAACTACTTACTCGCTGTTCAGGAATACAGGCGCCACAGCTGCAGAAAGCAGGATTATAACAGTAAACTTGAGGAGGAAGTAAAAGTGCAGTGCAGTAACTACAGAAGCAGTAAAGGTTAGAATAAAACATTTTAAGTTTTCAGGCTGGACGGCAGACTGTAAAACCAATAGAAAGGTTGTAAGGTTTTCATTTTATGTCTTTTTTGGCTGATTATTAAACCCTCATTGTCAGAGAACCTAGACAATATCCTAACCTAAATAATGCACATACTGCACTCCTGCCTATGAATAATCTTCTGTAGTATCTATCAATAATGTGTCTTCTCAAGGTTCTGATCTTTTTTGTGTTTCAGTGTTTGGCAAGGTTTCCATACGTTCGAGTAGTATCAATAATTATTTTGAAATTAATACAATACCTTAATTTATAATTTAATACATTTATAAAATTATGTATC
>NW_019481216.1:0-814 GCF_002814215.2 Seriola lalandi dorsalis | reverse complement strand
GACACACCCTGATGGTGATCATCAGGAAATAAAATGAAAGTCGTGCACGTAGCCGAGCGACAGCGAGCGGAGGCGACGACAACAAGGAGCAGAAAGAAGCATGACCACGCTCTTGTGTCTCGCTTCTTTGTTGTTTTTGTCTATCTCAGCACGGTCCTGTGTTCCTCGCCGTGAACTGAAAATGGTATTTGGGAGACAAACAACTTCATTCCGCCGTGCATCAGTAATTAGCTGTGGAATTAACGGGCTTGACGTGCCTCCACAGATCAGCCGGCCCTCCAGGGAGGCCTGCGGGTCCAGGCAAGCCGCATTTCCAATTATTGTGTTGAATTGCTAATTTAGTTATTGTGCCTGCCGTAATTGTGATGGGTATTGGGTGTGCGATTCAATTTGTTTTAAATATTTGTGGGCCGGCAGATTGGTAATGGAGCTGACCTATCTGCAGGCCCAGTGTGAGAGTTAGGAAGAAGAAGAAGAAGGAGGAAAAACAAAAGGAAGGGACTACAAAGATGTTGTAGTCCCTCATCACACACACACACACACACACACACACAGTGACACACACTCTCTCAATCTCACTCTCCCTCTCTCTCATCATCTTAGTATGATCTGCTTCATCCCTTCTAAGACTGTTGAAGTTAAAAAGCCTGAAATTTAGAAAAATAGCACTTTGATCATCTTCAGGGTGCGAGGCACAGAGCATTAAACAGGGAGAACACTGAGGGCTTCGGTTTGATGAGGAGTGTCGTGGGAGGCGTCGCCTTTCTCTCCTGAAATATCAGAGCAGCAGCTGGTGGTGGAGGTGGAGGTGGAG
>NW_019481215.1:0-814 GCF_002814215.2 Seriola lalandi dorsalis | reverse complement strand
GTGTGTGTGTGTGTGTGTGTGTGTGTGTGTGTGTGTGTGTGTGAGTGAGTGAGTGAGTGAGTGAGTGAGAGAGTGAGAGAGAGAGAGAGAGAGTTTGCGTACTGCCAAACAGATAAGCCTTCCCTGCAAGCCTCTTATTCATGCAGCACCTAACAAGACAAGGCCACAATCACTCTGAAACCATCTTTTACTTGTTTACACTTCAGCATGACCAAAGCGAGCCTGTGTGCGCGCGCATGTTTATGAGTGTACCTGCATTAATACGAGTTATTTATGCGTCAAATGCTGTGTTGCTATCTGTCGTTACATGCATGTTCACATGGGCTTTGTTTGTGCGTCGACATATTTGTCTTTTGCACTGATTGCGTGTTTCTGTATTGTGCTGTGTCTGTTCTTGTGTGTGTGTGTGCACCCTCACAGATAAGCCTCCCCTGCAAGCCTCTTATTCGTTCAGTGCCGAACAACAACAAGGCTGGCATTACTAATAAACTCAGTGTCTACGCTCTGATATGAGCAACGAATTTAGAGTTTCTCAGAGAGGCTCATATGGGCAAGGTTGACGCTTTGTAAGCCCCAACAAAATTCACAATTTCCAGAGAGGCATTATGATGAGAGACATGGTAAAAGTAAGAGTCTTTGTATGGCCCCATGCAGAGTATGTGATAGACAGACTATTAACAATATTATGCAAAATGCAGCCTATAGAGCATAAAGAGGAATTGTAACACACCATTAAACCATTTCCGTCAAAGGCTGCACACAGAAACAAAGCCAAGACAGTGCCCCATGACTAATGCAGGCTTCCTGTGATGAT
>NW_019481214.1:0-814 GCF_002814215.2 Seriola lalandi dorsalis | reverse complement strand
GCAGTCCACATGCAGTCCACATGCAGTCCACATGCAGTCCTCATGCAGTCCTCATGCAGTCCACATGCAGTCCTCATGCAGTCCACATGCAGTCCCAATGTAATCCTCATACAGTCCTCTTATAGTCCTCATGCAGTCCTCATACAGTCCTAGTCAAACCGGGAACTTCTGCGCCCTGACCACTCAGCTATCAGGTCTCCCACTTCATGGTGAATGTATATGTACAGTAGTTGCTAGGTAATACAGTAAATTGGGCACTGTTGTACCTGTTTTCATACATTTACAGACACAGGATTAGACATAACCAGGAAGAAAACAAAAAAGCAGTAGGAGGAAACAAACTGAGTTTTATTTGAAACTATTAAATTCTACATTAGACGTGCATTTTCACATAAACCAGGACAATTTGTGTCCCGGGAAAGAATATTAATTTTCCGGGACAGTCGCTCAAAAACGAGAACAATCACAGGCAAACCAGGACGGGGGCAATCCTACAGAGGACATGTTGTTCTGGAACTGAACTCAACATAAAATACAGAGCTGCAGAACTGATTTGTATAAAGAGAATACCTCAGTCACACAAACACAAGAACTGTCCCACTGTGTAGAAGAGAAGAAGAAGAGATGAGGTCATTAACATTAACAGATCCAGTCAAAGCTGAGACGATGAAAACCATGAAGGAGATCTGACATTTCTGTTTGTTTCATGTGTTAATGTGACACATGACAAAGATCCTAAACACACATCATTGTCATGTGCTTCCTTTTAGTTTCCTCTTCAATGTTCCTGCGTTTTTCTCTTAGTTTTCTGTCG
>NW_019481213.1:0-814 GCF_002814215.2 Seriola lalandi dorsalis | reverse complement strand
AAGACAATTACAAGACAGACGCTCAAATTCATCTTTTGAATAACCTGCATAAAGTTATTGTCCCATCAGCAACCTAGCAAACCAAACAGGCTTTTGGTGCCTCATGCTTTGTTTACTCTCTCTCTTTTCTCTCAGAACTGGCCTAATGGAGACGAGGTGCTGGAGGAGTGGACGCAGAAAGTCGCAGAGGAGCACAAGAGTCATTGGTACTGTCAGCGTCATTTCATCCTGTTTGTACTCGCGTTCAAATGTAACAAAGACAGAGGAAAAAGATTCAGAGACAATGACATTCCTGTACCTGTATCTGTGTGTACTCTCCAGTCGAATGCAGGCCGCTGAAGCAGAGCTGCTTTACATCAAGGAGGTAGAGAAACTGGATGGTTTTGGCCAGGAGAGCTTTGCTGCTAAGGTAGAAAAATTACAAATCACACCCAGCCTCCTACACACACATCTGCAGAGTAGCCAGTCTCTTTGATAGTGTGACCTTACTGTGTCTTAATATTCTTTCTTCCTCCACAGGACAACTACACCAACGACATTTTCATTGGTGTGTCCTTCATTGGGGTGTTTGTCAAACACAGAAATGGCAGATCCATCATGCTCCACAAGTAAGTTGCCCCTCCATATTTTTCTATTTTTGTGGCATATATGAATTTTGACCCCCATCTGTCATACAATTAAATGAATATACAAGAAAACATCATATGTTTTTTGTGGGAAAATTCAATCCTTGTGTGCATTTTTGTGTGTGTGTGTGTGTGTGTGTGTGTGTGTGTGTGACAGGTGGAAGGACATTGGTACCATAGCACACAAC
>NW_019481212.1:0-945 GCF_002814215.2 Seriola lalandi dorsalis | reverse complement strand
AATTAGAGCCTGATGATCACACTGAATTGGCTTTTCATTTCAATTCAGTCAGATTAAACTACCCAACATTATAATTAGAGTCTTGTTGTATTATTCTCTCTGAACTGGTTTATATTGGTTTCATCACATCATTAGCAACAAGTGTGAACATTTTTGAGTTGCTGTGTGTAAGCTATGGCATCTGTGTTGAAACTGTGTTTACCCTCCGCTACCTGTGTTTATCATTATGCATCAGAGTGCACAGTGTGTTTTAATGAGTGAAAATGTGTTCATAGTTTTGCAAAACGGTGAAATGAGATGTGTTTTATTACATATGAATCACTGATCTCTTGTGTCTAACCAGGTGGAACTTGTTTATGGTTTTGCAAAAACAGTGACTGATTCAATAAATGGGTTCAGGCCACTGAGGATCTGGTTCAGAGGATGGGATTTAGTGTTTTTGCAATTTAGAAAAAAGTGTAATCTGAGTGTAGATACTGCCCATGGTGTGAATACACAGTCAACTCTTGGACAAAAACCCTGTTATATATTTGGCTTGATGGTCTTTGTCATTTCTGATCATCACTTCATTGGTTTTACTGCATCTCACAGGGTTTGTGTGTGAAGATTGCAGTTCCCTGTATTCCTGCTGGAGGGGTCAGCTGCTCTCTAGTGGTCACTATGTGTCCTGTTCCAGCTGCTACACAGGATGCAGTGGTGGAAGCTACTGATCTCAAACTAAAAGGGAGCTCCTGTACACACAGGAGAACCAGGTTTACACACACACACACACACACACACACACACACACACACACACACACACACACAAACATCCTGTATACCAGATAATAACCTTAATAACATTCATTCACCAGTACATGAAAAACTTGGCGTACAGTTCATGAATGTGTGCTTGTATATTCTGTGTGTGTGTGTGTGTGTGTGTGTGTGTGTGTGTGTGTGT
>NW_019481211.1:0-814 GCF_002814215.2 Seriola lalandi dorsalis | reverse complement strand
CTTTTGGGCAGGAAATGGGGCTTAACCATTGTTCACTGTGGGGGGGGGGGGCAGATGCTGTGAGGATTAACAGTCAAATTTGGACAAACTCAAATAATTGTTGACATTTATATTCTCTCCATATTAAAAGTTTAGCATTTATGTTGGGTAACTAGGACGGCACACAGGTGGAGGAAACAGTGTTGGTATCTGCCACTCACCAGAACAGTTCCTCCTCCCCCCTCCGGCTGCCAAGTAGCTATAAACCTCGAAGACGGAAAAAGTCTGTGGTTGAAGAAAAAAGCAAAGTGAGTATTGATTGATTTACTTTATTGCTGATATTTAATCACTGAGAGGAGAGCGGTTGTTTGTTTGTCGGTGTGTGTGATATTGTTTTAACATTGACTCACTGTTGGCTCCAGAGGATTAAACTGAAGGATGAAAAGTGAGGGACGCAAGTGGCTCACTGTTTTTACTCTTGTACTGTTGAACTCTGCACACAGAAAGATTCAACAGGAGCTGTTGACTGAAAGATTCGTGAGGTTCAGTTCTGCCTTTTGTCAGAAAACAGAGAACAGATATTAAAATCAATACAAGTCATAACAAGATCAAATGATCAAATACCTTCATAAGCCAATATTCATAAACAATATTTCCATGTGTGTGCTGTGTGTTCTCCAGGCAGGATGTGCTTTGATGATTGTTGACTGACTTACATTAAGGTGGACGTGGTTGATAAAAGGAAAGATTTGGTTATAAACAATTTAACCCTCCTATTATCCTTGGGGTCAATTTGACCCCATTCAATGTTTATCATTCAAAAAACAATAGTTGG
>NW_019481210.1:0-814 GCF_002814215.2 Seriola lalandi dorsalis | reverse complement strand
ATTTCAGCTAGCAAGTTGTGAATGTGAGTGTGCCCACTAGCTGTTCATTTCATCATCAGTCTTAGTTTGCTCAGCCTTTTAAGTTTGTTTTTGTTAATAGATAGATGAATTCATTTGAGATTTGTTACCTGAGTTTAGTAACTGGATCCAACAAGGTACTACAGAGCATCTTGTAATGGGATCACACCAGCCATGTTGTTTTGGCTGGTATTTTTTTTTCATAACTGATAACTTCTTACCTGATAACTTTCTCTTGACTTGTTTGTGATTACAAACAAAAGTGAGGAGAGCCTTGTAGTGGAAGGTGATGAAAATGTGGAACTTTTCTCAAGGGGAGAAATCCCAGAATCTGAAAGACCATTTCAAACGCTCACACAAGAAGCCCAACCTAGCTTACCTTGACAAGTTAAGGGAGAGTACCCAGCTCCCCTCCCCCCTCCCCCGAAAGAGAAGCTAAATCCAGGCCAGACAGCATAAAGGAGCATGAGACAGCTGTATCCACATCTGCAGGAAGGAAAAAGTGATGTAATGCTTTCACCTGCCATGGAATACTTTTCCTGACCTTTTTCTAAATCTCACTCTTAACAAATGCCCCATATTACATAAAAAACCCAAAAGTAACACTAAAACAAATAAAAACTCACAAAAACGCATCATTTTCAAGAAATAGAAACTAAACTAGCAAACCCGCTTTTAAAAGTAATTAAAACTGAACTTAAATTGAAAACAAAAAGTCAAAACAAAAGTAATGAAAAATGCAAATCTATAATAACCTTGGCACACACACATTCACACATACACAAATTCTAAGTAT
>NW_019481209.1:0-814 GCF_002814215.2 Seriola lalandi dorsalis | reverse complement strand
TTGATGGGAAAGGAGCTGCTCCGTCTGAAAGACCGCCACGGAGTCGACTACTGTTTGGGTCCCACACATGAGGAGGCAGTGACGACTCTGGTTGCTCACCAGGCAAACCTCTCCTACAAACAGCTCCCTCTGCTTCTCTATCAGGTAAGCGTTCAGCCCCGTTGTTATCACTAGTGTATTTGTTGGAAGTAAGCTGCAGTTTTACAGTTTTCTTTTGTATAAAACAGATTACCCGCAAATTCAGGGATGAACCGAAGCCGAGGTTTGGTCTTCTTCGAGGGAGGGAGTTCTACATGAAGGACATGTACTCATTTGATGTGAGTGAGGAAGCAGCTTATCAGACCTATGAATCTGTGTGCCAAGCATACACTCGGCTCTTTGCCCGGCTGGGCCTGCGTTGCGTTCAGGTGCAGGCAGATACAGGAAATATCGGCGGTAAACTCTCCCATGAGTTCCAGCTGCCAGCAGACATCGGTGAGGACCGGCTTCTGGTCTGTGGGGACTGCTCCTTCTCTGCTAATGTAGAGACCATGTCATCAGACAGAACTGACTGCCCACAGTGTAAGACAGGCACGCTGGTAGAGTCGAGGGGCATAGAGGTCGGCCACACCTTTTACCTGGGGAAAAAGTACTCTCAAGTTTTCAATGCCACCTTCAGCAATGTTCAGAACAAGCCTAGTGTTGCTGAAATGGGCTGCTATGGTCTTGGAGTAACCCGTATTCTTGCTGCAGCCATTGAGGTGATGTCAACAGAGAAGGGGATCCGCTGGCCAGGGCTTCTCGCCCCCTACCAGGTTTGTGTTTTACCGCCAAA
>NW_019481208.1:0-814 GCF_002814215.2 Seriola lalandi dorsalis | reverse complement strand
TTGATGGGAAAGGAGCTGCTCCGTCTGAAAGACCGCCACGGAGTCGACTACTGTTTGGGTCCCACACATGAGGAGGCAGTGACGACTCTGGTTGCTCACCAGGCAAACCTCTCCTACAAACAGCTCCCTCTGCTTCTCTATCAGGTAAGCGTTCAGCCCCGTTGTTATCACTAGTGTATTTGTTGGAAGTAAGCTGCAGTTTTACAGTTTTCTTTTGTATAAAACAGATTACCCGCAAATTCAGGGATGAACCGAAGCCGAGGTTTGGTCTTCTTCGAGGGAGGGAGTTCTACATGAAGGACATGTACTCATTTGATGTGAGTGAGGAAGCAGCTTATCAGACCTATGAATCTGTGTGCCAAGCATACACTCGGCTCTTTGCCCGGCTGGGCCTGCGTTGCGTTCAGGTGCAGGCAGATACAGGAAATATCGGCGGTAAACTCTCCCATGAGTTCCAGCTGCCAGCAGACATCGGTGAGGACCGGCTTCTGGTCTGTGGGGACTGCTCCTTCTCTGCTAATGTAGAGACCATGTCATCAGACACAACTGACTGCCCACAGTGTAAGACAGGCACGCTGGTAGAGTCGAGGGGCATAGAGGTCGGCCACACCTTTTACCTGGGGAAAAAGTACTCTCAAGTTTTCAATGCCACCTTCAGCAATGTTCAGAACAAGCCTAGTGTTGCTGAAATGGGCTGCTATGGTCTTGGAGTAACCCGTATTCTTGCTGCAGCCATTGAGGTGATGTCAACAGAGAAGGGGATCCGCTGGCCAGGGCTTCTCGCCCCCTACCAGGTTTGTGTTTTACCGCCAAA
>NW_019481207.1:0-814 GCF_002814215.2 Seriola lalandi dorsalis | reverse complement strand
AATACAATAGAACAGAATAGAATAGAATAGAATAGAACAGAATAGAATAGAATAGAATAGAACGGTGTACCTGTCAGAGGCAGCAGGACAGACAGCAGAGACATTTCTGCACCTGAAACACAGACAACAAAAACAGTCAGTAAATTTGTCAATACATCTGTCTGTATACTTAACACATGATAACACTGTCAGAACCAGTTAGTAAACACACATGACATGACTGAGCGTGCAAACTGTAGATTAACCTCTTCATCAGGACACAATAGATCAGTGGATAGTTAACTCAGTCAACTAGTGCAGAATGAGTAGGAGGTCAACAGGTGACTCAATGAACCAGCCATTAACAACTAGTTACTAAAACTTGATTGTTAGTCAATATATACATCAGTCAGTAAACCAGTCAAGAAATAGGTTAAACAAGACCAAATCAGCTAGTTAAGAATAAGCAGATTAGTCAAGTTATAAAGTCACTCAATAAATCTGTCAACTATAAACTGCCAGTTGCTAAACCTGCAGGTCGATGAGTGAACCAGTCAGTAAACCGCATCATATATTGCATGTTTCATGACTATGAACTAAACGGTAAAGAAACTAAACAATCAGTGAACACTCACTAAATTAGCCAGTGTTTTAAACCTGACCAGCCAGTTAATAAACATGTAATTTGTAAACAAACTAACCAACCAGGCAGTCAGCCAATTCATGTCCGTGAGACATGATTGTATTGTAAAAAAGAAAAATCAGCAAGCCAGTCAGTAAACCAGTTAACAAAGTAAATAACTCAAACAGTTATAGATCAGTCAGTAAACCAGTT
>NW_019481206.1:0-814 GCF_002814215.2 Seriola lalandi dorsalis | reverse complement strand
CTCTCTCTCTCTCTCTCTCTCTCTCTCCAGGTGGGAATGTGGAAATGGTTTAATGTCTTTGCTGGAGAGAACTTCTGATATTTCAATTTGTGATTCAAGTAGCAGAGTGGCAGTATGATACAGACTGAGGGTGTTCACTTAAGATGTGGCTTTAATGGAAGAGAGATTATTAAAACTCATATACGATTAACACATTTACAAGTTAAGTCATTCAAAATGATACTCAATCTGTTACAGCCGTTTATTTATATAGTGTTTTAGTGCAAATAGTCACCTTTTCCCAGTTAATAATTTCACAAATATTAACAAATTCACTTAAACTAAACTGACCTGGTAATAAAACTGGAATGAAATAGTCCCACTCACAGCATCTTGATAATAACAACCAACATTGAAATTAGTGTCTGAGCTGTGCCATGGCTCCTCATTGTCATCTCCACCGCGCAGCTCATGGGGACCGAAATAGCCGTTGCACTCTGGCACAACGTCGTGGAATTGACCATCTATATTAGTCAGCTCTTGGACCATAATAAAACTTCCACTGCTCCTTCGCACGATCATCACTCCTTGAATCCCCATCCAAGTGTCACAGTCTTGATGTATGAGGTGGACGGTGAAATAAACTTTACTACTCATGGGTGCCCAGGTCATGAAGTGTCTGTTTATGCTCTCAGGTCAAACTGAGATAAAATTGTTTTTCATCCATGAGAGGCTTGAGGGAAATGAAATGTAAGATAATAACGTGTTTCCTGTTGTATTCCATAAGATTTTTTTTTTTTTTTTTTATGATGTCAGCTAAACCCACCATATTTTG
>NW_019481205.1:0-814 GCF_002814215.2 Seriola lalandi dorsalis | reverse complement strand
GTAGTATCAGTAGTACTAATCTTAGTAGTAGTAGCATCAGTAGTACTAATAGTAGTACTAGTAGTAGTAGTAGCAGTGACACATATCGCTGCTGCTGCAGGAACATCAGTCAGTGTTTGAGTAACTGGAGCGCTTTTAAACGCCTTTATTGTGAAATCTGAGCGAGCCGGAAGTTGTCAGTTAGCATACCTAGGCTACGTCTGCTTAGTGAGTGTGTGTGTGTGAGTGTGTGTGTTCAGGTGTGAAGATGTTACCTTTATCTATTAAAGACGATGAGTACAAACCCGCCAAGTTCAACCTGCTGGTGAAGCTCTCCGGCTGGTTCAGGTAAACTCACCGTGCTAACGGCGGCTAACGGCGGCTGACGGTCCGCTGCTAGCCTGATGCTAACCGTGTAGCCTCATCCAGCCTCTGACGGTCTCTATCAGACCGACTTTAATCTGCCTGTCGTACGTTAACGGGAGTTACCGACTGTGTATGTGTGACACTGAGATCGTCAGCTGTGGCTGACCCGGTTTTCGCGGGTGTATGGCTCCAGTTCGGACTGTAATGGAGGTTTGTGGCTCTTGTTTTCAGGTCGATCCTGGCGGATAAAACCTCCAGGAACCTGTTCTCCTTCCTCTGCCTCAACCTATCCTTCGCCTTCGTGGAGCTCATGTACGGCATCTGGAGCAACAGGTAAGCCGATGGAGCCGGCGTCAGGCCGGCTGCTGGTCCGGCTGTTCGCCTCAGGATGTGCCACGTATGTGTTAGTGTGTGTGTGTTAGTGTGTGTTAGTGTGTGTGTGTTTTAGCTTTAGAGTGTGTGTGTGTGT
>NW_019481204.1:0-814 GCF_002814215.2 Seriola lalandi dorsalis | reverse complement strand
TATATATATATATATATATATATATATATATATACATACATATAGGTCTATTGCCCTGCTATACATTGATTTTGCTTTTCAATACCTTTAACAACACATCTCTCCAGCTTTCAAACGGGCGGGCAAGAACAATGGTTGACCTTTGACCACTCTGCTATATGGGTCAGTTTATGATGTTTAGAAGGCTGTCATCTTCATGCATTTTCTATACTGGCACTACCAGGACCAGTCAAACTTGTGGAGACACATCTGCAAAAATGGCATGATGATAAATTGGTAGTAATAGGTCTGAGGACGCCAAAGTGGACTTGAATTTTCTGCACCTCCAAGCTTGCCACATTAACACTAATGAAACAGTTTAATGCTTGCACCTATCGACCAAAGCATTGAACATGTGGTGCTGGCAGTAAAACAGTATTATTCAACACTGTTCCTCAGTTAATGCATGCTACACTTCAAATCAAAACATCAGGATATCATCAAGAGCAGATCCTTGCTACAAGTAATATTGACCAACAATTTCTCAAACTGCAATAATTTCAACTAAAGGGAGAACAACTGTCTGAATTTATTTGTCATTTTTGCTGTTATTAAGCAGCAACTTTTAAGGTTGAATTGTTGGAAATAACGTAAGGGTAAATTACAATTTGCCTCTGCAATATATCCACAGTTAAATTTGATCCCACGTTGTCTTGGGATCTGATGATACTACCTGACTCCAAGCTTGCTCCCATGGGATCCCCCAGAACTCTGCTAGCAGGTGAAGTTAATCCCAATTACCTCTGCCACACCTGTGCCCCCTCTGTCTTCCTCC
>NW_019481203.1:0-815 GCF_002814215.2 Seriola lalandi dorsalis | reverse complement strand
TTTTTGTTTTATCTTGCCACATTCTCGTTTGGGTGTCTCCATCTGAACAACCGTTAATGCCTCGAATGTGAACGAGAGAGAGGGGAGAGGCTCGCTGCTGGTAACCTTTACGTTGGTGAGTCTTGTCTGTTTTTTTTTTTTGCAAGCTAAGCACAGATAGGCCACTACGAGATCTCCTGCTCTCTTCTTTACCTCTCCACCCCCTGCCTGTTTTGGTTCATTACATAATTATAAACAAAAATAAAATGTCGCAACGATTAATAACTTATCGTGGAGAATAATGAGTTGTCAATTTTGTTTATGTGTTGTTAATTAAGCTAACCGTGAGCTGTGACAAACGTTAATAACTGTTAACGTTTGGGTAAATGCTGTATTTTGTTTCTGTCAGGACTACCCTATAGTATTCAGCTGGATATATGTTTTTATCAGAGGGCAAATTCCATCATGACAAAGTGCTTAGAAATATATTAAAACAGAAAAACCGGTTTTAGCAGCTAGTCAGTCCTGCCTTGTCTGAAACAGCTGTAACGTTACTGTATTGTTACATTTCGGTCATGTGAACAATAATCGCAAGAGGTTCGCTGGGGTAGTTAATAAAACCGTTGTCGCATAATATCCGAATTATACATGGTGTATAACCATAATACTACCTGAAACAAAGCTCCAGCATTTGTGTGGGTTGCTATTTTACTTTGTTAGAATGAGGTTGCTTTAGGTTTGTCTTTGTTTTTGTCCATCGTTATGTGTGTGTGTGTGTGTGTGTTGGCAGCCCACCACACTCTTTGTTTAAATAGCTCGCAGTACAGTTGCACGTG
>NW_019481202.1:0-815 GCF_002814215.2 Seriola lalandi dorsalis | reverse complement strand
TCTCTCTCTCTCTCTCACTCACTCACTCACTCACTCACTCACTCACTCACTCACTCACTCACTCACTCACACAAACACATTGACCACGCACCCGTCTCTCCTGTTATACTCAGCTTGGCCATAGGAAGTCTTGCTGCATAGCCAATAGCTTTTACAGTCCTTATCTGTTTCTTTAATGGCCCTCTCTGTATGCCTGTCATTCAGGGTGCACGATGAAAGCGTGTTGCCTGTATGTGCCGGTACTGGACTCTCACAAAACACTACATTAGGTTGAGCCTGAGCCGACCCCCCTTCTCCACCGCCACAAATAGAATCAAATTCTATTGGAAACACTGACACCTGTGTCAAACCATTTTCCATTATGTTTTATTAGTCATGAAGAAAGCATAAAAAGATCCTTTAAAGACCACAGTTGGAAATAATGATCACAAGTAATTAAAGTAAGAGTTGGCTTGCTGTATTGTCCCTTGGTCTTTTGTTTTATTCAACATCAGTGAATCTGACACATTGGGAGCACCCCGGGATCTGTTGCCCCTTGACCAAGCATAGGATGTCGGCTGTACTTAGCTGTTGGCTTGTCAGCCAAAATATTATTGCTCCAAGCAAGGCTATGAAATCGGCCTCAGCACAAAGGTTTTACCAATCACCATGATATACCAAAGAAACATGAGACAAGGCAGTACACTTTTGAGGATTAGTGTTTCAAAAATTATACAAAAAAAGAGGATGGGTTTCTTCACATGAGTAACACTGCATGAAAAAGAGCTGAGGAAGTGGCTGGACTCTGGTCAAAATTCACCCTCAGAGAAATTGTG
>NW_019481201.1:0-815 GCF_002814215.2 Seriola lalandi dorsalis | reverse complement strand
AAATTTTTTTATGTAAGAATAAAAATTCTTGTCTGCATATTATAATGTAAAATAAAGTACTGACTCACATTTGAGTAAAGGAGACACAGATGTACAAAAAATTACATTTACAATTAAGTTTAAATTTCAGTTTGAAGACAATGTATTTCACTCAGACATTGTCACCTTAATTAGTTTTCTTTTAAATTATTATTCTTATGTGCAGTCAAATACAATAAAGAATGAAAATGTAGACTTCACAGTTAATCATACATCAACATTAATGGTGGCTTTCAAGTATCTGAGTCATTACTGTGTGAAAGTGAGCCAGCATGAACAACACCAGGACTCAAAATGAAATTCATCCATAATTAATTTTATTATTTACACCTTTTCACCTGCTTTTCCTAAAGTGACCATGTCCTGGAATAATACCCTGTCCCAGGTTTTCTGTGGTCAGTTAGTCTGTGGTAATTACTGTACATTACACACAAATGATGATTCAGTATAAACTGAATAGTAAAGACATTAAAAATTACAGTTCAACACTGGGACTTTCTACAAGACAGTTGTAAGATAAGCTAACATAGAGGCGTCACTTCAATTTGTATTGTGCTTTAGTTGTGCGCATTCACAAGCAAATCTGATATAAATCAAATGACCACAAACTAACTACCACTCAGTGAACCTGGGCCTTTTGAAGCCTTGATGGTCTTGGGTCAGTTGCCCAGTTTGTTAATGGCCAAGTGTGATTGTAAAAGAAAAGAAAAACAACATCTATCCCATCAGCATTGCAACAAAATAGCAACAATAGTTGCATTTCATGCCTGTTTTAT
>NW_019481200.1:0-815 GCF_002814215.2 Seriola lalandi dorsalis | reverse complement strand
TGAGACGGTCTGGTCAATGGAGGATTTTGGCCCTTATCATTGCATCACAAAGCCAGACTCCTGTTGCCTAGCAACCTTGACAAGACGTAACTTCTTTTCTTAAAAACTTTAAGGCCCTTGGTTTTGACAGTTGTGCCGTTAGCGTTTCAACTGAGCTGAAACCCAATACTTACATTTAAAAGTGAAATCCTCAGGCTCTCTGTCGTTGTTTGCTGCCATATTATTTTCATTACCGTCAGGCGGTTAATCTTGGGATCGGTTGGGCCTTCGTGGTCCAGGAAAAGAAAGCTACATTTGTCGGACAAATTTGACAGTCAAGTCGCGCTGCTGTGACGCAGGCGGTCTTTAAATGCAGCCTCCGAAGTGTATGTGTGTGTGTATATACATGTTTTATGTGTGTATGTTGTTGCAGACACATACGTTTTCATCTGAGATGAACACTTGCACAGATGGACACATGAACATGTGCTTGTGAACACATGCACACTGACAGATTTTCCTCATCCCGTCCTCTTCCTCCTGTGGAAACCTCCCTGCCGCCGTCCATCCTTCTCTCTCATGAAGCTGTGGAGCTGCCGTTCACTTTCCCGCTGCTTCTCCTTTGATCGCTCTGTATCTGCCGCATCAGCACGGTGCCAGGCAGCACAGTGACATCATCTAATGGAGACGGTGTGGGATGACTGACACTATCCTATGACTGTCAATCATCATCACCGCCCTCTAGGAAAGCTGTGTTTATCTGCAGCTGTGACTGACTAACGGACAGGTGTGTGTGCCCCGTCCAACACATGCCAACACACACACACACACACACA
>NW_019481199.1:0-815 GCF_002814215.2 Seriola lalandi dorsalis | reverse complement strand
CCAGAGGTTTTCAAGTGTCAAGAGGATGAGCGCTTACAGCTGGAGGTCAGGGCCAAAGCTTTGCAGCAACAGGCTCTGGAGCAGGAAGTGGCTTCTTACAGGAGGCTGCAGGTTTGTCCTGTACTTTTGCTGAAGGCCACAAGAATTCATACACACACAAATAAGAAGTTTCTTGTGGAATACTTGAAAAAATAAAAATGTCCTGCATTGAAAATAGATGTGTGGGTGTTTGTTAGGAATGGACCATTTGGGAGGATAATTGCGGTCAGCTGGGTAGGGTGCTGGATGAGTCTGAAGCCCTCATCAGCAGCGGGGAACCAGAGGGAGACGACGAGGAGTCGTCTGTCGTACAGCACAGACTAGACGCCTGCCAGGTAAACCTGATCACTTGCTCTTCTCACTTCCCCTCCTTTCATCTCCTGCTTCTATGTAACTTCTTCCCTCTCCCATAGACATTGTTTATTTCTCAGGATTGTGTTTCATTTGTTCTTTCAACCTGCTGTAATTTAGTTTTGCAAATGTGTGGAAATTGAGAGAACCATTTTGTGAAGTGCTGTAAACATCAATCTGCTTCTTCTCCTTCCTACATTTCCCTACATGCCTCTCAACAGCCCTCAGATATCATACCTGCTGCTGTATATATAGTATGTTTAGTTTCATCTGAACATTTCTCCAGCTGAGAAAAAGCAATGAGTCAAACTACCAATTGTAGTAGCACTAGAAACATCTGTCATTGGTTTTGGCTGGTGAGCTCGATCAAATACCAACATGGCATCAGAATTAAATAGTACAATACCAGGAACCAGTTTTACTGT
>NW_019481198.1:0-815 GCF_002814215.2 Seriola lalandi dorsalis | reverse complement strand
AGTTTGTTCCTCCGTAGTTTATTGTGACTCGATCACACAAACGTATGTGAGTTATGTTAGCTAAAATCCAAACCACCCAGCTGTTGTAGGAAATTAAAGGGATAATTTGACATATTGAAATAAAGGGAAATTAACTTAAAGCCTGGAGATGTTAGTTTGGCAAACGTGTGCTGAATTAGCTATTAGCACTATCTGTTTTCAATGTATTCATGAATATACAAACAACTATCACTGGATTACTCTGATGTGAAGAAACCTTAGAAACGCCATGATTCTGAGTTACCCGGAGCATCTTTTTTTCAGTTTTATTTGCAAACAACATCAGCTCATTACTCAACGGAGTTGTGACTAAGAAGGGGGTCGAGTTCTGACTCAAACTGTGGTTGCTGGGTACTGAGGGTTTTTAAAGTATCTTAATATCCTCCATGAGCTCTGTGTCACAGCCGCCGCTGCCGCCGCTGCTGCCACTGCCGACCCTGCTAATAAGCAGGAAAATCAGTAGGCCAAACCTCAGTAACTAACTTCCTGTTGTTTTCAGAACACATGGTGACCTTCCATTAGCCTGCTTAACGCACAATTTGAAATTCCAAACTTAAAAATAAATAATGGACACACTTGAATTTTGAAAAAAACTATTGAATGTCGCAAAAAAATGAATATGCTTGTATGAGGTGGTTATTTGATGAAGCAATATTTCACAAAATTGAAATTGAAACCCTTTCTTCGCATTCAAGTTGTGGCACCTGCCATATCAGGCCCCAGGGAGCCAGTGGAGTCCGATTGCAAAAAGTTGAATCAAAATACTGAGTTTAGTT
>NW_019481197.1:0-815 GCF_002814215.2 Seriola lalandi dorsalis | reverse complement strand
ACACACACACACACACACGCACACACGCACACACACACACACACACACACACACACACACACACACACCCCCATTTCAAAGAGAGTGAGGGAAACTTGATTTGACTTGAGTTTGGTGTGGCTCATTGCAAATACATGTTTTTGTCACCAGCCAGTTACATTCAAATTGACCTATTTTGCAGTGGCTGATCCATTTATAAGGAAACTTAAAGCTGCCGCAAAAGCATTGATTAACACATTTTCCCATGTGCCTGTTCCTCCAACTGTGTTTATTGACTAAAAGAATACTCCACCCGAAATCTTTTCAGTATCAGTCACCCCCTGTAGGTATGAAGGCGGCTGTAAAAACTTTGTAGTTTCTTCCACATGGACCACAGAGACTGTGGTTAGTTTGGATTCCTGCAGCATAATCCGCTTCTCTAAAGTGCATCTGTTGCCAAAACACAGTTCAATCCACAACTTCAGAGCATCATTAATGAAACTGAGTGTTTAGGTAACACCATTACTTTAGGTTGTGTTATACAGGTGAACAGTGGAGAGGTGGATTGTGCTGAAAGAGTGATGATTTATAACAAAGTTCAGGGTTAATGGTGAATCTTTGATCCTGAAAATATTGATTTTGGGGAGAGTATCACTTTAAGGTTAGTTAACAGCGGTTAAATAGTGAACATGACACTAAATTTACTAAATTTACTCTTCCCCGTCCCTGTCTCCCTAAAAATGATGTTTCTGTACAACTAAACTGCAACAGCCATCTATGACGGCTGAGACAAAGGCCACACCTTCACAGAGCATGTCGTCGGAAGGATGCGGACA
>NW_019481196.1:0-815 GCF_002814215.2 Seriola lalandi dorsalis | reverse complement strand
CCACTGCAAGACAAAGTGAATCTTTTATGGAAATATTCTAGGCTGCTTGGGGGACCTCCTAAATGGAGACTTATATTACGGATCTGGAAACCTGCCTACGTTCAGTTGATATTTTTCTTTTGCATCACTGAGTGTTTGTGGACAAACCTAATCTATGATACAGTCTATTGCTTCACTGATATGATGGAGTACCATTGTGGGAAAAGACTCAAAACAACTTTAAAACATTCAGTGAATGTAGCACACAAATGTGTTCTGCAGAGGATTATAAAACTAGGGAAGCGATCAAAGTTAATTGAATTTATCAAACATTTATGAACACTCTTGTTCCACGACATAGTAAGAATGATAATACTATTGGCCAAAAAAAAAAAAAAAAGAAAGAAAACAATTTCATAGTGCTTTAAACACATAATTCAATAGGCATTCATTCTGAGTTGAAATTCGGGTGAACAAATATTTAATTTCTGAATTCACAAATAAGTTATTTGAAAGACAAACTTGATTCAAAACTCAGGGAGCTAAAGTTCTTCATATATTCTGCAAGGATAGTCCAGTCACATGTAGAAAGCAGAGATAATTTGATGATAATTTATTCTCTATGTGTAAGTTGAAGAACTAAACCATGAAGCCTTCAAAAGTCCACACATTTACTGTATAAAAAACTATTGTTTACACTGTTTTTTTCATTTGTGTAAATTTTGTATACATTTGAATATACTTTTTCCATGGCAGATTTTTTTGTCATAGCAAGAAAAGTAAGAAATGATTTCTCTGTTGTAATCAAGTGTTTCAGTAAATTATGACAGTGTGAC
>NW_019481195.1:0-815 GCF_002814215.2 Seriola lalandi dorsalis | reverse complement strand
TGGTCATTTTGCGTCTCCTTCCAGTCATTTAATTGACTTTCCACCAAGAACTGTTAAGTCACTTCACACAGAGGCTTTGGCCCAGTAACCGTCTGTCCCCTCGGGCCCCTGGGCCTGTGCCAGTAGGCCGTTCAGTAATCCATCCACGGTCCCATCACAGGTTCGATCCCCAGCAGAGCCCATCCCTCATGAAAACGTCCTTGAGAAAGACACTCAGGTTTCTTTTCTGGCCTGCTGCTGTTTGCGACCTCCATCATGAAAGTCATATATGCTTAATATATTCAAAACGCAATTATCTAATTATACTTTGTGCATAATGAGGAGACTGAAAGAAAAAGAGATTAATGGAGGACCAGTGTTGGGACCATTTCAGGAAAAATAATTCATGCTCTCTGCTTGTTGACCCTCCTTTCTGTTCCCCCACAATAACCCCGGCCCCCAGTTAAATAATGGGTAATTGTTGGAGATGTGCTATCAAAGGGGCAGCAGAGAGGCCTGGGTGCTGAGAGGCAGCGCTCTCTCCTCTGCTTGTCTTTGATGAAGGGTTCTTCTGCTGGAAATGTAATTCCTCCGTCCTCCTGGATGTTGTCATTGTGTTCAAGAGCTCCCCCCCTAACGACGCCCGGGCGCTGCAGCTCGGCAACCTCTCCCACCACGTTCCTATGGTAACAACCCAGAACGTGTGCGTCTGAGGAGATGAGCGATTGTCTATGTTTGTGTGTGTTCATTACGGCAGTGTGTGGCTTAGTTTTACATAATGAATCAATTATCAAGGCTGCGGACGAGCTCCTTTGAATAATCACACACACACACAC